>NC_073304.1:93302576-93602576 GCF_027595985.1 Sorex araneus | reverse complement strand
GAGAGAGACATTAGAATGACTGCATTCATTTGCGGGATATGAAAAAAAAATAGTATGAAAGTAACACCCAAGGACAGTAGAAACAAGGGCCAGGAGGATTTGTCCATGGTTGGAAGCCTGCCTAAATAGGGCTGGGGGGGGGAGGGCAGTTGGAATAGAGAAGGGACTATTATGACAATGATGGTAGGAAGAGATCTGTCTGGATGGGAGATGTGTGCTGAAGTGGGTAAAGGACCAAACATGATAGCCTCTCAGTATCTGTATTGCAGACCATAATGCACAAAAGCAGAGAAAGAGAGAAACAGAGAGAGAGAGAGACAGAGAGAGACAGAGAGAGAGGGAGAGAGAGAGACAGAGAGAGAGTGAAGAAAAGCACCTACCATAGAGGCAGACTGTGGAGGGGAGGGAGTGGCAGGAGGGAAACTGGGGACATTCTTGATAGGAAATGTACACTGGTGGAGGGATGGGTATTGGAACATTGTATGACTGAAACCTGATCATGAAAGCTTTGTAACTGTGTATCTCACAGTGATTCAATTAAAAAAAGAAAAAAAGACACAGGAGAAAATCTTCAGGATATAAGGCTAAGTAAAGGGCTTTAAACTTGACATGGTCCATTAAAAATAAAACAATATAATATATACATATATGTGTATACACACAAATAGATATATGACTTCTAGTTATGAATTTTGCTCTGTGAAAGAGGATGAAGGACAAATTTTAGACTGGGAGATATTTGAAAAACACCTAATCCAATAAGGGTCTAATTCCCAGAATTGATATGGAAAGCTCCATAACGCTTAAACTCAGTAGTGAAAAGAATTGAAGCTAGAAAATGGGAAAACTACAAACTGACATTTCACTGGAGCTATATAGGTGGCAAATAAGCACTTAAAATATGTCCAACATCAGCCAACAGGGAAATGCAAATTAATACCACAGTAAGGTCTGAACACATGCCTAAAAGAATGGGTCAAAAGAGAAGTGACAACAGTGCTAAATGCTAATGAGGAGGAAGTAGATTATATGTACATTATAATGCTGGCTGTAATGAGAAGGGAGTAGATTATATATCCTGGTAGCATTGTCTGTAGCACTGTTGTCCCATTCATCCATTTGCTTGAGCGGGCACCAGTAACGTCTCCATTGTGAGACTTGTTGTTACTGCCTTTGGTATATTGAATACGCCACGAGTAGCTTGCCAGGCTCTGTTGTGAGGGCAGGATAATTTCGGTAGCTTGCCGGGCTCTCTAAGAGAGGGATGGAGGAATCGAACCTGGGTCGGTCTCGTGCAAGGCAAACGCCCTACCTGCTGTGCTATCGCTCCAGCCCTGGTGAGAACACATCCTGGTGAGAACACAAAATATTACAGTCACTCTCAAAAAAAAATATTACAGTCACTCTCAAAAAGTTTGATAGTTGATTTAGAAAGGAAATGCACAGGTAATATTATAGCCAGAAATTCTACACGTGAGATTGATCACAGAGCAATGAAACTTATGCTCATAATAAACCTTTGTTGATTTGTGAATATTCCAAAGAAATTTTCTCCTTTTATGGAAATAAAACCAACACAGAATCAAAAAAAAAAAGAAAATTTACATTCATATGAAAATATGCACAGAAAATGTCCATTATAGTTTTGTTCATAGTAAACTATTCTAAACTGGAAACAACCAAGATAGATATTCATCCTGCAGGTAAATGCTTAAGCAAATAGTGATATTATCCATACTACAGCTAAGCAGACTATTATTCTTCAATAAAAGGGAAATTCTTATTACTAGATGCAACTTTATGGTCTCTGTTTCAGAGAGACCATAGGCTTATGCACATAAAATAAAAGCCACTTCCAGCATTAGATATACACGCACAATATGAGGCTTCTCAAGAAGAGGAGAGAGGAAAAGAGCATAAATTGGTCCTTGGGCTTTTACCCAAAGTTTTCTCCTGGAAACTGGAAGAGAGAAGCACGTCAAACCACTTTAAAATACATATTCCATCATTGGACTATACTAACTTTTCTTTTCTTTCTTTCTTTTTTTTTTTTTTTTTTTTTTTTGCTTTTTGGGTCACACCCAGCGATGCTCAGGGGTTACTCCTGGCTTTGCACTCAGGAATTACTCCTGGCAGTGCTTGGGGGACCATATGGGATGCCGGGGATCGAACCCGGGTTGGCTGCGTGCAAGGCGAACGCCCTACCCGCTGTGCTATCGCTCCAGCCCCCGGACTATACTAACTTTTCAAGTGAACATTTGCACTAAGAGCTGAGATTTTCTTACAAATGTTGTATTTTACCTACATGTATTGCATATTTTTGTAACCATTTATAGGCCAGTTTTTAAATCTTGTGTGGATACTATTTTCTTTCCTTTGTCATTGACTGTATATTGCAAGAACCAGAAGTGTGTGACATGCAGAAACGTCTGCACTTCATGTTCAAATAGAATTCTTGCAGCTCTGATCTTTCTTGAATGGCATCATCACTCCTAATACCTTTTAGTATATTTCTGATGAAGAAAACTTTTTGTGATTGAAAATTCTAAATATTAAATCCAGATAACTGTCATTCACACTCTTTTGGCCAAAGATCACTGAAAAGATCAACTGCCTCACATACCTTTCATCCCTCAATCTCTACATTTAAAAATAAATTATTGATAAAATAAAATAATAAAAAATAAAAAGAAATTATTTTAAGGAAAAACAATTCAGTGATGATAAAGAACTGAAAAGGAGATATAGGAATTGCTGGGGTTGCAGCAATAGTGCAGTTGATAGGGGACTTTCTTTGCATGTGACCAACCAGGGTTTGATCCCTGGCATCACATATGGTCCCTCAAACCCAAGAACTAGGAGTAACTCCTAAGTGTTGCCCCAAATAAAACAAAAGAAAAAAAAGAAAAAGAAACTGTTGACTTACATCTAAAGAGGACAAAAATCTCATAAGATTCTATATTCCAAAATGTTCAATAGCCAAAATCTGAAAAAAAAAAACCGGAGTGCCCAAAAACAGATGACTGGTTAAAGAAACTTTGGTACAGCTACACAATGGTATACTATGCAGCTGTTAGAAAAGATGAAGTCATAAAATTTGCATATAAGTGGATCAACATGGAAAGTATCATGTTAAGTGAAATGAGTCAGAAAGAGAGAAACAGACATAGAAAGATCATACTTATCTGTGGAATATAAAATAACAGAGTGGGAGACTGACACCCAAGAATAGTAGAGATAAGGACCAGGAGGTCTGCCCCACAGCTTGGAAACTGACTTCACATGCTGCGAGATAAGGCAGCTCAGATAGAGAAGGGAACACCAATTAGAGGATGTTGGGAGGACCAATTCAGGTTGGGAGATGCGAACTGAAAATAGACTGTAGAAGGAACATGAAGGCCACTCAATACCTTTGTTGCAAACTACAAGACCCAAAAGGAGAGAGAACAAAAGGAATGCCCTGCCGCAGAGGCAGGTGGGGTGGTGAGGGATGGGGTGGGGATGGATACTGGGATCATTGGTGGAGGTGAATGGGCACTGGTGGAGAGACCAGTAAACACCCATCTCTATATCACTATATGAGTGAAATACAAACACAAAAGTTCATAAGTTTGTAACTGTATATCACAGTGATTCTCTAATAAAAAATTTTTTTTAAAGTCTGATAAAAATAAAAAAACTTTTAAACCTCTCTTGCCCGCATGTCTTCCCCGGGGCCCCTGGAAGGGGATGGGCTCCAGTTTTCCTCCCCACCCCAAGCAGAGCTCCCAGCAGCCGAAGACCACCGGAACCTAGCTACAACCATGCTTGAGGCCCCTCTCCTCACATTTGGACAGGCCTCACGAATGAAGGTACCGGCAGAGGAACCCAGGTGTGTGTAATCCCATCAACGGCCAACATCCAGAGAGAGACTTAAAAGCAAGCTCCCAGAAGCGATATCTTGTAACCTGCTTCTCCCTCTGGGAGAAACTGGCGAGCTTCTGAGAGTTTCCTGCCCACAGGGGACAGTCTTGCAAGCTTCCCATGGTGTATTCATATGCTAAATCCAGTAACAAGCTGGATCTCATTCCCCTGACCCTGAAGAGCCCCCAGTGCGACATGGTTGGGAGGGCCGAGTCAAGAGAGACTTCTAAGATCTCAGGGAAAGGACGAATGGAGAGGTTACTGAGCCCACTCCAGAAATCGACGATTAATGGGATTTTGTGATTCGTGTGAATTGTATTACTTGCCTTGGTGCTAAGGAGCGATAGCACAGCAGGTAGGGCGTTTGCCTTGCACGTGGCCGACCCGGGTTTGATTCCTCCACCCCTCTTGGAGAGCCTGGCAAGTTACCAAGAGTATCCTGCCCGCATGACAGAGCCTGGCAAGCTACCCGTGACGTATTTGGTATGCTAAAAACAGTAACAACAAGTCTCACAATGGAGGCCTTTCTGGTGCCCGCTCAAGCAAATCAATGAACAACGGGATGACAGTGCTAAAATGCTACTTGCCTTGAGAATCTATTATCAATTACTTAAATGGAACAAAACTATAGCCAACATATTTCAGTAAAGTATAAGAAATCTCTACAAGAAGAAAACATCCAACCCCATAAAAAAATGGGGTGAAGAACTGAACAGAAACTTTACCAAGGAAGAGATACGAATGGCCAAAAGGCACATGAAAAAGTGCTCTACATCACTAATCATCAGAGAGATGCAGATCAAAACAACCATGAGATACCACCTCACACCACAGAGGCTAGCACACATCCAAAAGAACAAAAGCAACCGCTGTTGGAGAGGATGTGGGGAGAAAGGGACCCTTCTACACTGCTGGTGGGAATGCCGACTAGTTCAGCCCTTTTGGAAAACAATATGGACGATTCTCAAAAAATTAGAGGTTGAAATCCCATTTGACCCAGCAATACCACTGCTGGGAATATATCCCAGAAAAGCCAAAAAGTATAGTCGAAATGACATCTGCACTTATATGTTCATCGCAGCACTGTTTACAATAGCTAGAATCTGGAAAAAACCCGAGTGCCCTAGAACAGATGACTGGTTGAAGAAACTCTGGTACATCTATACAATGGAATACTACGCAGCTGTTAGAAAAAATGAGGTCATGACGTTTGCATATAAGTGGATCAGCATGGAAAGTATGCTAAGCGAAATGAGTCAGAGAGACAGACATAGAAAGATTGCACTCATCTGTGGAGCATAGAATAATCGACTATAAGACTAACACCCAAGATTAGTAGAAATAAGTACCAGGAGGTTGTCCCCATGGCTTGGAGGCTGGTCTCTCATTCTGGGCAACTCAGAGAAGGGAACACCAAGTAAAATGTGGTCAGAGGTCATGCGGGGGAAGGGTGATGCATGCCAAATATAGACTAGAGACTGAACACAATGGCCACTGAACACCTTTATTGCAAACCACAACACCTAATCAGAGAGAGAGATCAAAAGGGAATACCCTGGCATAGTGGCAGTGTGGGGTGGGGGGGGACGGGACTGGGAAGGGCGGGAGAGATGCTGGGTTTACTGGTGGTAGGGAATGGGCACTGGTGAAGGGATGGGTTTTTGAACTTTGTATGTGGAAAACACGAGCACAAAAATGTATAAAACTGTAACTGTACCCTCACGTTGATTCACTAATTAAAAATAAATAATTAAAAAATACTGAATGTGAAAATGCAAAAAAAAAAGAAATTTCAGAAGAATTATGAATTGATGATTTTAGTAATAGATTACTAGGGATAAAAAGATTGGATCCATCATGTACTTTATTCATTAGTTTTTATAAGCCACACCCAATGGGGCTCAGGGCTTACCTCTAGTTGTGGTGCTCCAGGGATCACTCCTGCTGGTGCTCCAGAGACCATATGCTGGGCTGAGGTTGAACTGGGATGCAGCCAAGCAACCATGTACAAATCAAATGCTTTACCACCTGTACTATCTCTCCAACCCAACGAACATTTTACAAATTATGGGAGAAGCATGAAATAATGCCTTTTTAAAAAAGTTTAATTTTATGTTTATAAAGTTGTTCACAATATTTGATTACATTGACTATTTGAACACCAATCCCATCACCACATTCGGATGTTCTCATCCCAAACTCTGACCCCTGCCCCAAAGCAGTACTGAAATAATTTATTTTGTATTGTTTGTTATGAATAAACCACTGAGAATGCTCCAAAAAGGTTTCCTCAGAGCAAAGTGTGTGAAGATTGTTGTATTTCACCCAGGAACCATTCAGCCCTTCTATAAGAGATTAATAACATGTTGTGTGCTTATTATATTTGTAAAAATATATTTCCCTCTAAGATTTCCCCTCTAAGAGTGGTGACCTTCTACTTTGAACCCCACCAAATGTGGGGCGCTCCTCTTGGGATATGAATGCTGTGAGGTATAAGAGGTCCAGGGATAGGTTCCCTCATGGGTGAGGCTCGGCTTGAGTGTGTGGAGAGTAGCTGTGAGCATGGTGGCAGTTGAATTCTGGAGGTTTTTGGCTGCTGAGGGTGGTTCCCTTGGGGTAGGGAGGGGCTTCCTCATCTGTCCTCCAGGGTGCCCGAAATGAAGCAGCCTGACCTGGGGTCTGGTGGCGGCATGGCTATGGTGAGTCTGAAATCTCTCACTCACAGTAGCACTGTAGCACTGTAGCACTATCTTCCCGTTGCTCATCAATTTGCTCGAGCAGGCACCAGTAACGTCTCCATTGTGAGACTGTGGTTACTGTTTTTGGCTTATCGAATACACCACGGGTAACTTGCCAGGCCCCGCCATGCGTGCGGGATACTCTTGGTAGCTTGCCGGGCTCTCGAGTGGGATGCAGGATTCGAACCCGGGTCGGCTGCATGCAAGGCAAACGCCCTACCCACTGGGCTATTGCTCCAGTCCCAAGTCCGAAATAATGTCTGTAAATATTTGACACTATACACATTTAGTTAACCAAACTACTCACAGAAATTTAATAGATATCAAGGAAGCCAAGCAAAGATAGTTCATAATCAAGAAGCAAGAATTAAAACTCTTGAAACAAAGATCTTTGGGGAATGGGACTATTCGTAGCCTTCTTCTAAACATGGGCATTTTAATTGTCCTCAAGTGTGTATAAAGAAAACTTTGCAGTGGTACCCACATAAATGATGACAAAACATTCCTGGTAAAACTTAAGTGTGCTAATTTTAAGAATTCTAAACATAGTGTATTGCATATTTTAAGTTGCCAGGAACACAAATCTTTAAAGTTCTCATCACAAGAAAAACATTTGGTATTTGAACAATAGGAATGATTATTTTTTCAGGAAGGAATATGATCTGATTAATATGGTTTTATATTACCAAAGCTTATAAATTGTTTTCCAGAAAATTTTATTTTCACTTGCCTTGAGAATGTGTTGTCTATTATCTAAATAGAACAAATTTATAGCCCGCACATTTTAGTAAAGTATGAACAAATTTCAGGGGTATTATGAATGAATAATTTTAGTAATGGCTGATGTGACAGTGTTTGGCTTTCTGGTGTACTAGGTAGTGGGCACATGTTTGACCTCAGGATAATTCTAATAGGTAAGTCTAGTTTCTGCCCCTCACCTTACTCCAGTGTTTTTTCTTCTGACAGTTTGTGAGTTTCAGAGGCCACCCTCATCCCATACAATTTCATCTGAACTAATTACATTTGCAAAGATCCTGGTTCTAATTAAGATCAGATTCTGAGGTTTTGGCCCAGAGGACTTTTTGAAGGATGCTATTCAGCTCTTCATGATCCAAGTCAGTTCAAGTCAAGAGAGATTTTCAAGTTCAGATATCAAAGAATTCAAGGAAATGCTGAACTGTGATGGTCCCCAAATGTGAACACCAGGCATATCAGTGGTGTGCAGTGGCAGATGTTTGTGATCTTTATTCTAACCATCATTTTCCAGTCAGGGGTCATATAGCTCTTCGTGGGTTCCCAGGAGATCCCAAGTGGGGCCCCAGGGGACAATCATATAAATGAGAGGCCACGTATAAGACTACGGAGCTAATCAGTAGGACAGGCAGGACCACAGGAAGGAAATAAGGTCAGACAGGGACCAAGGCCAGAACAAAGGTTGAGAGTCAATTGTTGAGACTCTGCCAGGTAACATGCCACATGGTGGAGAGTGTATTTCCCATACTCTATAGGTAAGTGTTGTAGCCCAAGTTCTTTTATGGGCTGGAGCGATAGCACGGTGGGTAGAGCATTTGCCTTGCATGCAGCCGACCTGGGCTCAATTCCTCCGCCCCTCTCAGAGAGCCTGGCAAGCTACCAAGAGTATCCCGCCTGCAAGGCAGAGCCTGGCAAGCTACCTTCCATATGCCAAAAACAGTAATGACGAGTCTCACAATGGAGACGTTAGTGGTGCAAATTGCGTGAGCAAATCGATGAGCAAGGGGTTGACAGTGACTATTTTACTTTATGCAGTTTTGTGGAATTTTTTTTCTTCGAAATTTAAATTTTTAATTTTTTTTAGTTGAATCACCATGAGGTAGATCATTACAAAGCTTTTCATGATTGGGTTTCTGTCATACAGTGTTCCAGCATCCCTCCACAGTGTCCATTTCCCAGCACCAGTGTTCCCACTTTCCCTTCACACCCCCCAACTCCCTCTCCCACATCCCCCACAGCCTGCCTCTATGGCAGGCATTTGTCTTCTCTCTCTCATTTTCTCCCTTTTGGGCATTGTGTTTTACAGTACAGAATCTGAAAGGTTATCCTGTATTATCCTTTTGCCTATTTTCAGTACTCAATTCTTGTCCAGCATGATCATTTCTAGCTATTATTATCATACTGGTCTCTTTTCTTTCTTACCTACCCTTTGCCCCTCGAGACTTTTGGTAGATTTCAACCATTGACCAGTACTCTTGGCTCCTGTTTTCCTTGGTCTTGGATATTAGTCTCATACTAATTAAAAAATATATATATATCACAAATGGATGCAGATATTTTATATCTGTCCATCTCCTTCTGACTCATTTCACTCAGCATAATACTTTCCATGTCCATCCATTTATAGGCAAATTTCATGACTTCCTTTTTTGTGAAATCTTCTAAAAATTTAGTTGGGGGAAGGGAGCATCATTGGCCTCGCCTGTGTATGGTGCTCACTTTTGATCGAATTAGGTATGGCCAGATCTTGGTGCTGTGGGGAAGTGATAAGGCAGAGAGGTCACTATGGCTGTGGGTAGAAGCAGATTCTGTGGAGGGCATTTATCTGGCAGGCATTTGACCCACGTTGACAGGAGATATTTAGGAAGTACGGCTGAATAAATATGCTACAAATAGAATGATGTTGCTCAGTTAAACAGCACTGTTAAATACTATTTCTATATTTTTAAATATTTTTATGCATTCTTATTTCATCACTTTTAGACTCCTATGAACATTTTTCCTCACCATTTCTATTTTTCATCCCTTTTATAATCCCGTGAAAATTTTTTTCACACTTTCTAATAAGCAAGTTGAGACTGAGAGGGAATCCATAAATTATTATGGACAAGAGCTCATAGCTAAGAGAGCTGGAATTTGAACTCAGATATTTTTAATTTTAATTAAAAACTCATTTTTTTCTGGGCTAAAGAGAGAGTACAATGGGCGAGTCACTTGCCTTGCATGCAGCTGACCTGGATTCAATCCCTGGCATATTTGGTTCCCTCAGGCCTGCCAGGAGAGAGACAGAAGTGAGCCCTGAGTTCAGCTGGATGTGGTCCAAAAACAAAATAACAAAAAATAAAATAAAATGATTTCCACCTTCCCTTTTGTTGTTGTTTGGCATTGTAATGCCCCTGGGCTGCATAAAGCTTGGTGTTGGTATTTACACCTTTGGCTGTGGTCCTAACTGGCCTCACTACTGCCACATATTTCATTGTGTAGGCACATGGGGTTGTAAACATTAGTTGTGGCCAGACACTGGTGGCGAGGAAGGTCCCAAAGAGCAGCACTGTGTTTGTAGGTGGCACAACTCAAGCCTAACATCTGCTAGGCAAACCGTGTCCTAGACCTTTGGATCTCTTTTGAATTTAGTGCTCTTGGGACGATATAGTCCTCCTTATTTCTACATGACATTGCTGAGACTTGATAATTTTGGGGGGCAGGCACACCCATTTGGGCTCAGGCCTTAATTCTGAATGTGCTCAGGGATCACTGCGGACAGAACTCGGGGCACCATGTGGAGTGCTGGGGACTGAATCTGAGTCAGCTGTGTAAGAAGCAAACACTCTACCCACTGTACTGTCTGCCCAGCCCTCTTCAACTTGTGAATTTTTGATGTCAAAGAGAAGGTAGAAAAAGGGAGGAAGGATGATTTAGTGTCACCTTTATAAATGCTTCCGAATCGGAGGGATCACATTTCGCCAACATGTCCCTTAAACAGGTCTGGTAGAGGTGGTGTCCTGCCCAGCTCACAGGTATGTTTGTTTTAAAAATGCAAGACAAACATTGACCTATTACAAATAGTCTTCTGTCCAGCATTCAAGATCTTTGGCAGGTTTTCCTTTTACTCCATATTTTTTTGGTGGGGGAATGAGGGCGGGTTATGACCAGTATTGCTCAGGAATTATTCCTGGCTCCATGCTCAAGGATCATTCCTGGAAGGGCTTGGGTGCTGGGGATTAAGCCCTGGTCTGCTGTGTGGAAGACAAAATGTCTTCCCTGCTGTGCTATCTCTCTGGTCTCTCAAATTTCATTTTTAAAGGCAAGGGACTTTATTTTATTTTATTTTGCTTCTTGGATCACACCCGGCAATGAACAGGGGTTACTCCTAACTCTGCACTCAGGAATTACTTCTGGCGGTGCTCAGGGGACCATGTGGGATGCTGGAAATAAACCTGGGTTGGCCCTGTGCAAGGCAAAAACCCTACCCGCTGTGCTATCGCTCCAGTCCCAGAACTTTCACTGTCACTGTCACTGTCATCCCGTTGCTCATCGACTTGTTTGAGCGGGCACAGTAATGTCTCTCATTGTGAGACTTATTGTTACTGTTTTTAGCATATCGAATATGCCATGGGTAGCTTGCCAGGCTCTGCTGTGCAGGCACGATACTCTCAGTAGCTTGCCAGGCTCTCAGAGAGGGACAGAGGAATCGAACTCAGGTCGGCCGCGTGAAAGGAGAATGCCCTACCGCTGTGCTATTGCTCCAGCCTCCCGGAACTTTATTTTTATTCATTTATTTTTTATTTTTTAGCTTTTTTGGTCACGCCCCGCGATGCACAGGGGTTACTCCTGTGTCTGCACTCAGGAATTACCCCTGGCAGTGCTCAGGAGACTATATGGGATGCTGGGAATGGGACCCAGGTTGGCTTTGTGCAAGGCAAATGCCCTACCCGCTGTGCTATCGCTCCAGCCCCCTGGAACTTTATCTTTCTTTCTCTCTTTCTCTCTCTCTCTCTCTCTTTCTTTCTTTCTTTCTTTCTTTCTTTCTTTCTTTCTTTCTTTCTTTCTTTCTTTCTTTCTTTCTTTCTTTCTTTCTTTCTTTCTTTCTTTCTTTCTTTCTTTCTTTCTTTCTTTCTTTCTTTCTTTCTCTCTCTTTCTTTCTCTCTCTCTCTTTCTCTCTCTCTCTTTCTCTCTTTCTTTCTTTCTTTCTTTCTTTCTTTCTTTCTTTCTTTCTTTCTTTCTTTCTTTCTTTCTTTCTTTCTTTCTTTCTTTCTTTCTTTCTTTCTTTCTTTCTTTCTTTCTTTCTTTCTTTCTTTCTTTCTTTCTTTCTTTCTTTCTTCTTTCTTTCTTTCTTTTTCTTTCCTTGTCACACCCGGCGATGCACAGGGGTTACTCCTGGCTCTGCACTCAAGAAATTACCTCTGGCAGTGCTCAGGGGACCATATGGGATGCTGGGAATCAAACCTAGGTTGGCTTTGTGCAAGGCAAATGCCCTACCTGCTGTGCTATCGCTCCAGCCTCGGGACTTTGTTTTTAGACCTACACCCTTGGTGGTTAAATTTTGCTAAAGTATTTTCTATGGATTTAGAGATAGAGGAGCTGGATTTAACTTCCAGCCCTCTTGCACAATAGAGGTATAGATTTGGACAAGATTTTTGGGGTGATTTTTCTCCTCCTATGGATTGGAATACTAACCCCTGCCCTAGCCCCTCACAGGCATATCATGAGCACAAAATAAGCTAGCATCTGTGAAATATAACTCACGTGGTAAGAACTGAATGGGATTACCAAAGCTGTCTCATTATGTGATCTCTCCCTTGCACCTTTTATGCTTTCCTCTCTCTAAGAAACTAACAGTTTGTGGCCAGGGTCACGTTGTGTACTTGCCAGGGCTTTCTATCTTAACCCTGAGCACAGGATGCTAACAGCTTGTGAAAAGTCTCCAAGCCTAGTTCTCACTAATGAACAGACACCTTGGTTCAGGTTTCAATAACTGCCACAGCCTGAGTCCTCCTGGTGCCCCCACCCTCTGTCCCCTACCCCTGCACAAAAGCCTTTTCACTTTTCCACTCATTAATTTATCCAACACATTTAGTACTCATTAATTTATACAACACATTTAGTTGGAACATCTACCAAGGACCATCATAAAAGATACAAGATGCATAAGAACCAAATGCCTCCATGTATTATCGTTGGATTGAACAAACAACTAATTATAAACTAATTATAATAGTAAGCACTATTATAGAGAGGTAGTACAGGTGGGAAGGTGTTTGCCTTGTCTGCCACTGACCTTGGTTCAGATCTAGCAAAAATAGCCCCCTACCTACAGCTGGGTATGGCCAAGAAGACATGCATACAGGGCACAGATGTGGCAAATATCAGTTCTGCCAAGGAAGGAAGGGTGTGTCAGAAAAACAGCCGAGGAGCTTATCTATCTTGTGGACTGAGTAGGTGGAGAAGTGCAATTTGGGGGAGAGAAACACTAGCAAAAAATAAAAGCACTCTGGGAATGTTGGGATGCATAGTCAGGGATTGTCCTTATTCTGTTTCTCTGAATGGAGTGGGTTATGTTCCAGAACCCCATACACTAGTGGGTAAGGCTTTAGGGGTTGTCGATCCATTCTTTATTTGTTTATTTGTTTGTTTGGGCACACCTGGCAGTACTTGGGACTTAGTCGTGGCTCTGCATTCAGCAATAACTCCTGGCAGGCTCAAGGGACCATATTGGGATGCGGAGGATTGAGCTCTGATTGGCCAAGTGCGAGGGAAGTGCCCTACCTGATGTACTATCACTTTGGCCCCGGAGTGATCTAGATTGATAGATAATTGCCAATTAGTATCACAGGTGCATGAAATTGCTGGAACAAAGGGAAATTATCCAAATTATAAAGCCTCACAAGCAACCATTTGGCTCCATTTTAGTATGTATGAGTAAGGCTTAAAAGAAAATGTGAATTAGGTGTTTGCTGGAATTCTTTCAACACGAGAGGTACATTCCCCCATGGGTGTTACTGCAGACAGAGCACTGCCGTCGAATTAACAGGGATGTATACCTGGGAAGAAATTCAGGTAGTGAAATATAGGTGTGGAAACATTTGCTGTTTATTGGTAATTAAAGGAACAAATATAAAGTAGATGGGACCTGGTATGCAAGGGACTATTGAAAGGACAGGAGAGAGCTCAATGGACTCACAGAGAGAACTTGGCATAACAGGAGCATTGCATCGTGAGCAATCCCCAGAGCAAGGAGGTAGGTGTCTTCCCCTGTACCCCAACCTCCCGACACACACACATCACACATACAAACACACACACACACACACACACACTGTTATTTTGGAACTCACACACATACGCCTCCTTTCAGGAAAAACAAGAAGGAAAAAACAAAAAGGTTGTTAATTTGCAACTCTCTCTCTCTCTCTCTCTCTCTCTCTCTCACACACACACACACACACACACACAAACACACACACACACCTTCTTTCAGGAAAAAACAAGAAGGTTGTTATTTCGAAACTCACACACACACAAATACAAAATGATTGTTTGGGAACTCAGAAACAAAACGGTTGTTTGGGAACTCAGAAGGGCCGAATTGCAAACACACACACACACACACACACACACACACAAACACACACAAAGGGTCGAATTGCACACACACACACACACACGGGTCGAATTGCGTGGGGAAAAGTGAGGTGCGAGATGTGCTGCAGTGGAGAAATGGGACTACAGAGTGGAAAAACGCTACGACTGGGCGGGCAAGAGTAACTGCCTCCGTCTCCAAGGACCAAGTGGTGAGAGACACGCTAAGGGAGCTGTGCAAAGAGCTTGGTGCCTGGGTGTCTCTAGGCAACCGATAAACCCGCCCTCTAAGAATCATCCTTTCGTGATTGGCTGAGGAATTCACCAATGGGTGCACAGGAGCAGATTCCCGCCACCTCTGGCGCCCGCTTTCAAACAGCCGGACCTTTGCAACTGCGGGCGGAATTCTCAACCTAGCTTGAGAGAGGCGAAGACTTCTGTCTCTATACCCCGCCCCGACACGGTAGTCCCCGCCCACAAACGCTAGTCTCTAGACGGCGATTGGAGGAGGCCGCTGCTTCTCAATGGCTTCAGCTCTCCGGTTCGGTTGTGACAAGGAAGGAACTTCAGAATTGGAGACTAACTTAAAGGGGTTTGCTCAAAGTTGGTCTCTGGCCCGGGCTAGAATTTCCGGGCGGTGACAGCACCGGTGCTCTCAGGTGAGTTTTCCTTCGCTGCTGAGCGAAGGGGATGAAGTTAGAAGAGGTGTAGGGCCCTGGGGATCTTGGCTGAGGCTTTCCGAAGGACAAGCTGCCCCCTCCCCAAATCCCGCAATGATGGACTACCCGCTCCACCTGGGACTTTAAAGTGTAGTGGAGACCCTTCCTCACTACCGAGAAGGGGCGCCTGGGAAGCCCTTCTCGCCTCTTCCCCTGGGGACGGTCGCGGGGGTCGCCCAGGCGCGGTGCCTGCCTCACAGTGGCTGCTTTGTACACGTGTGTTTGACCGAGTACGTGTGACTGGCAGCCCGAGCAAGCCGGCGGCAGTCCCTGCAGCTCTGATCTCGCGGTACCCATTATTCTTGCAGTGCTTGACGCCAAAGTTCCTTGGTAAGGCCACTTCTTTTTATCTGTGGTTGTTACCTGGCTCCGTCATCTGGGCGCTCTGACTCGATTCCGACTCGTGCAAACTGCTGTCTTGGGTACTGAGCACAAAGGCTTGTCATCTGTTGTTATCCGTCTGTTTTCTTTCCCTCCACCAACCCATCTATCCTTTGTAATCTTGAACCGTGATGAGTAGCTAGACCGCAGACTGATACTGCGAGTCGGCCAGGGGCGGTGTGTAGAAGGGAAGCTACTGGCGGGCAATCAAGTAAACAGGATTTATTAATTCTTGGGGTTTTCTTACGCACTCCCAATTTTGTATTAGTTTATTTCTAACCATGAACTAATTTAAGCCTACTTTCGCTATATCCAAGGCATGATGTATATGACATATATATGCATGTCCAAGATAAGTTTGCATACAATGAGAGGCTGAGGTTGAAGTCATGAGGAAAGATTAAGAAACAGGGTGCAAGGGGCTGCAAAGAAAAAATAAAGTGCAAAGGGGAGATTCATTTCCCTGGGAAATGGCATGGGAAGAGCAACTTAAACCATCTTCATCCTACAACAGATTGTATTATTTAAACTTAAGTTTCCAGTGGTTGCACCTTTTTTCAGATTAACTGTTGTTTTTTGTTTGATAAACTGTTTTTTTTTTTTGTTTGTTTGTTTTTGGGCCCACACCCGGTGATGCTCAGGTGTTAATCCTGGTCCTGTACTCAGGAATTACTCCTGGTGGTGCTCAGAGGACCATATGCTATGGGGATCCAACCCAGGTCGGCAGCGTGCAAGGCAAGCACCCTACCAGCTGTACTGTCACTCTGCCCTCCTCCCCCATAAATTTTATTAAATGTATTTGGTTCCTTTAACCTGTTTTGTAGCTGACAGGCCCTCATTCATCATTATGCCATGATAAGGATACAATCATTTATCTGCATTATTTTGTGAATTCTCATAACCAGTCTTTGGGGTAGGGACTCTTCTTACTCCCATTAGATTAGTCAAGATTTGGACAAGGTTTTGCTTAAGGTTGTAACATAAATGTGAACAGAAGTCACGGTTGATCCCATGTCGTCTGACTTAATGCAGCAGTGTGTTTTTAAGATTTGTTTCTAATCTAATTTCTTACATTTCTGCTTTCAATTTTTCAAAATTTGAAAAAATTCCCCTTTCCTTTCTTTGTTGTTGGGAGTCTAACAGAAAGTTTATTTCATTTTTTTGTCCAGACTGGTTGGGGCACACCCAGTGATGCTCAGGGGTTACTCCCGGCACTGCACTCTGGGATCACTCCTGGTGGTGCTGCCGGAGACCTTAAGGGATGCTGGGGATCCCTCGGGTTGCCCTAGAGTAAGGCCTTACCCGCGGTGCTCTCTCCAGCCCCTCTAAAGGAAAGTCTTAATGTGAAGTTGACTTCAGTTTTGCTTGTGAAGCAAAGTACCTTTCTCGTTTATAGAAATTTATAACGAATCACTGTGAGCATTAATTTATATTACTGTTTCTCTAATAGACTGTAAACTCCTCATGGTTGGTACCAAGTTTCAGGCACTTATAGGGACAACTACACATATTAGGTACTTAGTCACTGGTAGCACTGTCATCCCAATGTTCATGGATTTGCTGGAGCGGGTACCAGTAATGTCTCCATTGTGAGAGGACTTGTTATTGTTTTTGGCATATCGAATATGCCACAGGGAGCTTGCCAGGCTCTGGCATGCAGGTGCGATACTCTCGGTAGCTTGCCGGGCTCTCTGAGAGGGACGGAGGAATTGAACCCGGGCTGGCCGTGTGCAAGGCAAAAACCCTACCCCTTGTGCTATTGTTCCAGTCCTTATTGTATTGAAATAATCCCTATAGGGGAACATGAATGTATCATACTCATTCGACACATATATGTTTGTGTGCCTGCCCTTTATAGTTTTAAGGCCACACTAAGTGTTGCTCAGGGGCTTCTAGATCTGTGTTGGGTGGGGACAATACAGTGACTGGGATAAAATCCAGACATGCAAAACATGCACTCAGCTCATCGAGCTCTTTCTCTAACTTGCAGATATGTTTTAATTCTGTATCCAGAGACTTGTAGGCTATTAGATGAGGCAGAAATAATGCTGCTTGTGCTTTTTAATGTTTTGTCCAACTAAACACCCAGTGGTGAGTTTTACTGCAAGGAAGGTAAAGAAAACAACCGTGGGTAGCAAAATGTTTAGTGAACCTGAGCCCTCCAATCCGAGTGTATGTAATAAGACTACACAAATAGTTTTGTCAGTAAGTAAGGGAAAACATTACCCAGAAGAAATATTAGCCAGCTTGCTAATTTTAGAAAAGTAAGGATACATATTCTACCCTGAGCACTGACTGCCAGGTGTGGCACCAAAACAAAAGCAAATAGCAACAACATAAGCCGGTCTCTTTTATTCTGAGTATTAAAGTCCCTGACAACTCTGCTTCCCCTCCCCTCCTCTTTGATTTTTGGCCCACACCCAGCAGTTCACAGGAGTTGCTCCTGGCAATCACTCTTGGTGGTGCTCAGGGGACCATATGTGATGCTGAAGGTTGAACCCAGGTCATCTGTTCGCGAAGCAAGCACCTTACCAGCTGTGCTATCTTTCCAGCCACTGATATTTTTATTTCTTTGGTCCACAACCAGTAGTGCCGAGGGCTTACTCCTGGTTCTTAGTTCAAGGATCACTCCTGGTTGCTGCTAGATTGTCACTGTCAGTGTCATCCCGTTGCTTATCAATTTGCTTGAACGGGCACCAGTAACGTCTCCATTGTGAGACTTCTTGTTGCTGTTTTTTGGCACATTGAATATGCCATGGGTAGCTTGCCAGGCTCTGCTGTGTGGGCGAGATACTCTTGATAGCTTGCCAGGCTCTCCGAGAGGGACAGAGGAATCGAACCCAGGTCGGCTGCATGCAAGGCAAACGCCCTACCTGCTGTGCTCTCGCTTCAGCTAGGTTACTCAAATCAAACCTGGGTTGGTCTCATTCAAGGCAAGTGCCCTCCCAACTGTATTCTCCAATGCTGCCATAATTTATCTAGGGCATACATTTTCTTCTTTTCAAATATTATGTACAAAGGCTGATTTCATTTTAAAATTCATGATGTACTACAATTTTATTGCCACACCTTGTTCTTTGAGATAAGTCATACAATCGAAAGCACTTTAGATCTGATTACAGGACTATCTTTATAGAGCTGTTGGCTTTTGGAGAAGTTTGTGATCATAGTTACCGACTGTTAACAGTTGACACGTTTTTTATGGTAAATTCCATGTTGATTTTCTGATTGTTACTTCACTTCCAAATTTTAGGACACACTGGACCTGAAACCTGTCACCACCTGTTTACTTTCTTGTCAGGATTGTTTAGAGCTTTGAAATTCTGGGTAGTTTATGTGTTGTATCGGGACCTTTACCTACCATTTGGTATCTTACATATCTTTCTGTTCAGCAGTAGCCTTTGGGCTGGAAGTGCTTGAGAGTCCATCTCCTGAGCTGGGTCTGTCTGAGGCTTTGTAACTGGTGCTCCACACTGGGAGAGCTTCACAGCCACCACTTCTGTTTTTTCCTATTTCTATGCTGGAACCTCATTCACTTCTATTTTTGCTGTGCACAATATGGCCTTTGCCAGATTTCAAGTGGTTTGGGGGTAGCAATCACTGACTCGGATTTACAGTTTTTAGTTTTTGTTTTTGTAAAGCATGACATTGGATTTGTGATTAAGAGGATGAAGCATTGTGGAAAGTCCTATCTATGCCATAGTTAACATCTCAGATTAGGAATGTGGAGCTTAGTCTTACAATCATCTTTCCTCGTCTTCCTCTTCTCCTTCTTCCTCCTTTTCATCTCTCCCCCTCCTTTGCATGCAAAGCAAGTGCTCTACCCACTGTACTATTGCTCCAGCCCAGTTATTTCTCTCTCACAGATTTCTATTTGTTTTTTGTGTGGACAAACATCATAATATTATTAAGATATGCTTTCCAAGCTCTATAAAGATCTTACCATAGCTTTATTAGTTATTTATATTTTCCTTTCCTATGGATTGCTGCCATACAGTCATGTGAATCATAGTTAGTTTGGAAAGATTCTTTATATTCTGAATATTAACAATTTGTCATACATGAGTTACATATATTTTCTCTTAGGTTGCTGCTGTCTTTTTGGGTATGACATCTCTTGTATAGTTTTGTTTGGCATTTTTTAGAAACCAAACATCTTATTCTTCTCTCAGGAGAGCCATGTCATTGGACTTTGGCAGTGTAGCACTGCAGACACAAAATGAAGATGAAGAAGAATATGACAAAGAAGACTATGAAAGGGAGAAAGAGGTAAGCTACCCATATGAAAAAAGACTCTAAACCTAATCTTTATAACAATTTTATTTCCTCGTCAAGGTGCAATATGTTATGTCATTTAAGAGAATTTATAAGCCTTCCTTCCTTCCTTCCTTCCTTCCTTCCTTCCTTCCTTCCTTCCTTCCTTCCTTCCTTCCTTCCTTCCTTCCTTCCTTCCTTCCCTCCCTCCCTCCCTCCCTCCCTCCCTCCCTTTCTTCCTTCCTTTTTATTTTGGGCCACAACTGGCAGTACTGGGGCTTCCTCCTGGCTCAGCATTTAGGGATCATTTTTTGCTGGGCTGGACAGGGGTGGGGGGGATATGGGGTGTTTGGGATCCTGTACTAGTTAGCCTTGTACACCGCAAGTGCTTAGTTGCTGTACTATTGCTTTGACTTTGAGAATTTATAATTCTTAAAATGACAATTTGTGAGTTCAAACTGTGAGTGCTTTCAGTGGTTGAGAACCATTCTCCAGGCCCGGGACACTGATGAATGAAAGGGATGAACGAGGACTGTGAAATGGGGGAACTAAGGAATAGGCTGGTTAGTAATCAGTGACCATTTATTTCTCTCTCGTAGCTAGTTATATAGAAATCTTGAAGGGTGGGGATACGCATAGGTGGGGTTGAACATTATCATAACAATAAACAGATGTTAAAAACCCCTCCTTCAGGGGAAGTTCTTCTAGGAGATTAATTCAAGGACAAAATCTCATCTGGGGGTTTAGCACTCTAGATTACTAGGAGATCCGCTCAAGGGTGAGATTCCATCTAAAGGGTGAATTGCTTTCTCCTTTCTTTAGCTAGTAACCCATTTAAACAATCATATTAAGTTTACTTCTTACTAATATTTCTAGTCATTTTGTATGAACACAATTAAGAGATAAATTAAGCCTAAAGGTTGGCTCTTCTTGGGGCCCTTTTGCTCCAGCCCCTTTATTATACTTCTTATATACTTAATATGTGCTTATCCTCTCTCCTTTTGGGGGATGTTAGGAAGTAAGGGCAATTGAGGCTTAAGCCAAGTAAATAGGATGAATATCCAGGAGTATATATTATCTGGAGTCAGTTAACTTCCATGTTACAAAAACATAGCATCAACTGTCTTCCTGTGTCTATACAAAAAGAACATTGCTAAACCATGCAAAAGACATAAAGAAAAGAGAAAAGCAATATAGGATTAGGAGTGCCTGATGGAATTTGGTGTGCCTCAGGAGCACTGTGGTGGGAGTAATCTCCCTGTGGGAAGAGCAAGGGCAAACCAATTGTTATGCAACAGACAACAACAGTAGCAACAAATTATCCCTAAAGTCTGATCAGTATTTGGTCTTTTAAAAGGTAGAAGAGTGATTTCTTTTGGGAAAAGAATAGAACACAGCTGTCCAGAGGTGCATGAATGCCATCAGATAAATGATGAGATTCCTTGGAGACAGTCTCCTGGTTTCTTCTTGCTTGAAACATTGCCTTAGGCAAATCTAGTAAAGTTGTTTGCTGTGGGTAGATCCTGTCCTAGTGGTGGCCAGCAGGTAAGCAAGTAAGCAAATGAATAAAATAGTTTGGGCATAAATTGATAAAGATGGGGAAACAAGCCCTGTGATAGTGAGAAATTGGTAAGTGGCTGGTGAGTGAAGGTCTCTTGCAGGAGATATTTGAGCTGAGACTTGACTCTAGGAAGAGTCAGCTACAGAGAAGTCAGCTACAGGAGAATATTCTGTTAAGACTTCATAAAGCCGGGAGTTGGGGAAGAGACGGTGTGATCAGCCAGCAGGTCCTGCTGTTGGGATGTCTGAATGTTGTGTAGTAAATAGACTAGAGAAACTCAGTAAGAAGAGGAGTTCATTTTTTTTTGTTTGTTTAGTAGTTATTAATTCTTTATATGTAAGAACTGGTCAGTAAGCAGTGAAAACTAATAGAAAGAGTGGAAGTCAGTTTACTTGTTACGAATTTTAAGTTAGATTTCTTTTTTTTTTTTTGGCTTTTTGGGTCACACCCTGAGATGCACAGGGGTTATTCCTGGTTCATGCACTCAGGAATTACTCCTGGCGGTGCTTGAGGGACCATATGGGAAGCTGGGAATCGAACCTGGGCCACACCCGACTGTGTTCAGGGCTTCCTCTTAGCTCTGTGCTCAGATTATCACTCCTGGTGGTGTCCTCAGGACCCTATGTGGTGCCAACAATCAGCCACCTACAAGGCAAGCACCTGATTCTTGTTCTGTCTCTCCGCTCCCTTGAATCTGTAGTTAGAGATTGGAAAATTTCACATGACCGTTTGAAATAGTATTTCTGACTTGCCTTAAAATGCTTTGAAATCCTGTTATCTGCAGCCTCCCTTTCCAACTGCCGGGTCCCCACATCACACACAGATATGGCTTAGTGCTCAGGCTGTCTGCTTCACTCCTGGAAATTCCCAGTCATGTTGCCAAGGATTGCTGGAGTTTGTGACCATGGCTGGGCTTTCTAGGTTTTGACGGGCCTGTTCTAGCAATTCCTGTGTTATGGAGAGGGACGGCATATGCTGTTGCCTTATGAACTCACAGCATGAGGCTTTTCCTGGCTCTTTGGGTTTTTTGCTGAAATTTAGCTACTGGGGTTCTTGAGATGAACAGTTGAAGTAATTACTATAGTGGACTTTAAAGAAGAAAAATGTATTCTGATAGGGCTTTAAAAAATGTGGAATGTAAAGTAGCAGAGAAGTACGAGCTAGCAATGATGCAACTTCTGGCAGAAATTCCTCTGGACTTAGTTACTGAAATACTATAATACAGAAATCCAAAACCTCGTGGCCACTATTGTGGCCACACGACCTCATATCTCTTCATTCTCAGCAATGGAAAACAAATTATCAAATGCTTCCTTTCCAGCAGGTCCGACTTTGGTGGTGGGGGGGACTCCAAACAATAATAGTGGGTTCTTTGTTGAAATATTGGATGTAATCAAAGTAAAGAGAAAGTAAAGTGAAATTTATCAGCTATACAGACAGGGTGGGGGGCTGGGCGTGTGTGGGGGAGGTTTACTGTGGTTCTTGGTGGTGGAATATGTGCACTGTTGAAGGGATGGGTGTTTGAGCATTGTATAACAGACTTAAGCCTGAAAGCTTTGTAACTTTCCACATGGTGATTCAATAAAAAAGAAAAAAGAAAAAAATTTCAAAAAATATCGGGGAGTTAACAGGGAATTAGAAAGAGCTTACTTCTAGAGGTATTGCTTAAGAAATTTTAAAGGAAATATAAGTTACTAGAACATAGCCATTGATAGCTTGATAGCTTATGTGCCGAACTAAGGAACTTCTAGATTCAAAAACGTGCTCTCAAGAGATGAAGTAATATAGGAATGAATGTGATGTATCTAGCTGTGTGGAAGAAAAGACATATATAACTAACTGGACTTGGAGATTATCATCTGAATTAATTTAAAAGTGTTTTTACTTTGTGATTTATTTTAAAAAAATTCATTTCCTCTTTCCCTCTTTGTTTTCACCTTTTAAAAAAATTTAAGGGGGTGCGCTCAAGTGGTAGGACGGATGCTGAGGGAAGCCTGGGGGTTGATTTCTGGCACCCCAGGCCCCTCTCAGGTGTTAGCATCTCTGCATGTGGTCCCCAGAACAATAGAGCACTGCACTATAGCACTGTTCATCATCGATTTGCTCCAGCGGGCACCAGTAACATCTCCATTGTGAGACTTGTTACTGTTTTTGGCATATCGAATACTCCACAGGGAGCTTGCCAGGCTCTGCTGTGAGGGCAGTATACTCTCGGTAGCTTGCCGGGCTCTCCGAGAGGGATGGAGGAATCTAACCCATGTCAGCCTTGTGCAAGGCAGATGCCCTACCCAGAAAACCCTAAACTTCTTGAAATGGCTGGGGAAGAAGTGAGATCAGAGACCAGAGAGTTACTCAGGAGCTTATTATTCCTAAAATTCAGCTGCATAATGTTTCTAAAAATAATAGATTAACTGATCAAACTGAGACTGATCTGCATCTTGAGAAGCCTTCCAAACTCTTGTCTCCCCATCCTGCAGAGAGAACTCTTCAAAGGGTCTTGGAAGGTTAAGGGAAAACACCAATTCCCCCTATCTGCCTTCTTGGCAGCTTTGATGTTTTAGCTACTAGTTGTGGGATAATACATATCATTTCTCTACTTAGTCAATCACTTTGTAATTAGTTCAGTTACAAATTAGTTCAGTTCAGGTCAGTCAACTAATGGCATGTGGAAGGACTGCCTGTAGTCCTCAGCATGTCCTGCTGGTCAGCTCTGCGGCTTCTATCTGATTGACTGTTGACAGTGCTTAAGGAGTTTGTGAGACTCTCTCTCAGTGAGTTTGGGAGAATAATCTGACTTTTGATCCTCTAGTATGAATGGCCAGTTGTTAATGTTTTACCCAAGGTGAGTTGAGTTTTGTTGTTTGGGGCCATTTGTGATTTCTGTCCATACATGCCCACAAGTCAGAGAATGAGTCATCAAATTCCAGCTTGCGTGTCATTCTCATTAGCACTTCTACACTTAGAATCATGCCTTTTCTATTTCTTTCCCTCCATCGTTTGCACTGAGGAGAAAATGGGGGTCACAAGTGCATTTTATGTTCAGAAAAGGAAGGAGTTTGTAATGTTTCAATATTCAGAGGATATGTGGAGCAGTAGACTCTCAAGCTACAAACCAGGATGAAGAGCTACCAGATATTAAAATGATACTGCGAGTTTAAAAACTCTTAAGCTATTGATGAATAGGTACCACATTTAAAAAACCTCTAGATTTTTAAAAAACAGAAGAATTTTACAGAACAGTTAGGAATTATAATTATTTCTAAGTGGTAGACTGGTAAATAAAATGACCACAAAAAATAGTGGACCAAAGAACAGCATAGAAGCCTGTAATATCCCAGTGTTTTAAATGAAACTCCATCTTAAACGCTGCCAGATAGATAAGGGTGCAGGTGGGTGAGGGGGGTATGCTATTATGCCAGTAGTGTTCATGTCACACATAACAAAATTACCTTCTTGATTTACTGCTTGAGAATTACCAATTTGGTTATGCTCTGCTTAAGCAATCTCACCTGTAGTATCTTAGGCAAACTTCCACTTCAAAAGATGACCGACCCATTTGGGGGAGGAGGTGGGTAGACCAGTGATGGGTGTGGTGTTGGAATTCTGTGCTTGGGAAACTATTAATAATATTGTAAACTACAGAACCTCAGTCAATAAAAAAGGTTGAAACAATTTTGCCCAGAGAAGGGGAATATGAAAATTTTTAGCTCTTCTATCAGGAAATATGTTTGAACCAGGCCTGCAGAGATGCTATGAATGAATTTAGCAAAGTGACACACAAGAAATGGAAATACAGTCCTAGACAGTACATTGAACACCAAGAAAAACTGAAGAATAGAATTTTTGAAATAGCTTTTTGTGGCATTTGCTAATAGAAAATAGTACTGAGTATGTCACCCCAAACACTCCAAAATGAACCACAAAACCATTACAGTAACTGGTAATTTGAAAGGTGACAGACAATGCATTTAAGGTCTAATAATGCTATCCAGTTCTCAGGCCTATGGGTTAATAGAGTATTACAATCAAGGGGTGCAAGAGTGGAGGTAGATCTTTCCGAATACCCAGTCAAAGGAGAAGTCAGTCTTGGTCGCAGTATAATAGTAATGATACTGTCCCAGTCGGACTGGAGCAGTAGCACAGTGGGTGGGGTGTTTGCCTACCTGGGTTCAATTCAATTTGATTCCTCCATCCCTCTCGGAGAGCCCAGCAAGCTACTGAGAGTATCCCGCCTGCACAGCAGAGCCTGGCAAGCTCCCCGTGGTATATTCGATATGCCAAAAACAGTAACAAGTCTCACAATGGAGAGGTTACTGGTGCCCACTCGAGAAAATCGATGAACAATGGGACGACAGTGCGACAGTGCACTAAAAATTTATGAACAATGGGACGACAGTGCAGTGCTTCTATCATGTAACAGAGTGATTTTGTAAAATACCTGAAGTGGCTAAACTCTGATTTCATTGGTGTGTGTGTGTGTGTGTGTGTGTGTGTGTGTGTGTGTAAAAGCATAAAATGAGTGGTGATTATAGTCTTCAGAGTTGCTGGGAAAACTCATTTGGATCTCATGTTTGCCAGAGTGTCCATGAACTTTCTGGTCACTGGAAGTAATCTCTGA
The DNA here is from genome assembly GCF_027595985.1 of Sorex araneus. NCBI lineage: Eukaryota > Metazoa > Chordata > Mammalia > Eulipotyphla > Soricidae > Sorex > Sorex araneus. Next base: position 93,577,070 of record NC_073304.1, on the reverse strand, counting down.
TAATTGCTTGGCTCTAGAGAGTGAAATTTTGTATATGTGCACGTATGTAAGTATTTTGGAATTGGTGGTTTGGGGATGAAGTACTCAGTAGCTATGAAATCAAGAGAAGTCTTCCTGTGATAAAATGGTTTTGTGTGGAAGGTAGGTGGTTTAAGTGGCAGATGCCAAACAATTTGACTCCCTCTTGGTTTTTATATTGGTGTATTAGAACAATAATGCTCAGCTTAGCTTATGGTCATATATTTTGGAGATAAGGTTTACATTGTTGCCATTCTTCAACTTTGAAACTGCCTTGTTTGATGTAATTATGGGAACAGTTTGGTATTTTGTCCCCACTAGAGGGAGTTGTGAAGCTAGCATATTTGCATTTCTTTTAAAAAATTATTTCATGGGATTTTTTTTTGTTGTTCCTCTATCAAATCATCAAAGAAACAAAGATTGAGTGTTCAGATATGTTTCTGAATTTTTTTCTTTAGTGTTTGTTAATGGTTCGTCCCATTTTGTATCCTATGAATTTTCCCCATAATTTCCCCTAATGTTTGGTTATTTTTCAGGAAAAAAAAAATTAAACTGTGGCAGAACTGAAGCTTCATAGTATACAGAAATCAAGTTAGAGCCAGTGTGTTCCATACCCAACTAAATGCTGCGAAGCAAGTATCAGTGGGAATGGGAGTTTTGTGTTCTAGGGCTGATTCTGGGGCTGTCCGCTCTCACTTTTCAGGGTTTTGCCCTTTACTTTCTCTGGGCCTTGGTTTGCTCACCGTTAGAAGAATTTGGGTTTAGATAAGTTCTTGTGTTGTCAGGCCTAAAGTTCTATTAAGTATCAACTTACAGTACTGCCATTAATCATTGTCACAGAAATGTTGCCAAAAAATCCTTTCCAGGTATGTGGCACTAAGTCCCAGAAACATTATTTAATAGATGGAATTATTTAATCTTTTTTTTCTTTTTACATTCTGCACATTCCATACTTTATGAAGGGGGTCTCTCGATATCCAGCTGCCATTAACCCCAATTTCTCCCTCCACTACCCCCCACTTTTCAACACACACTTATTGCCTCTTTTCAGGATGCACCCAAGTTAAATTGAAATTAAATTGAAAATTCTGCTTAGTGTGTCTCATATTTACAATACTCAACACTTCATACTTTTACGTTATCAGCCTTTACAGTGTACTCCCGAGGTCACCTGTTGAAAGGGAAATATGAGTGTTGGTTACTTCATTTGCTGCTTTTCTCTTGGGAGAAGACACATCACGTTGTTTGTAATAGGAGAACTTATTTTTGTCGGTTGCAAGGATTATAGGCTCTTAAGACATTAGTTTAAGTTGAAAGTTCTAGCGAAACATTTGTGTTCTCTGTTTCATTTTGCCCTAGTTTTGTAAAAATGCCCTATGTGAGTTATTATAAAATGTTTTGTTGATGAATTCCTTTGAATAAAACTTTTCTTTTATTTTGGGAAGAAACATGCAAAGTAGAAAAGGGAGAGAGGTCTACAGAGTCACTTAGAATGCGTTTCAAGGAAATGTAGCAGTGGGAAATTATCTTTTTTTTCTCTAAATAATTAAAGGGGTTTCCTTTTAATTATTAAACTCTTTTCAAACACAATAACATCCTCCTGAGGCGACTATGCACATTCAAAAAAACAATATGAATCTGAAATCAGTGAGTGAAATTAAATTGTTTCATGTCTAAGGTCTTAATATATTTGTCCTTAAATCTTTATTTGAGAGTTGTGAGATCTTTAATAAGTAAAACTTAGGGTGTCTGTGGGTAGCATGCATAAATTGATATGGCAGTTTTGTGTTTTGTGTTCAGTGATCCAAAGCAAAACCTGTGTGTAGTGCATGTGAGGAGGGCACACTTTGATCCTAGGAGATGCAAGCCTTAGGGGTGGGGTTTTGTTTCTGGACGGCCTTATTAGAAGGGTTTCACCTCATTTATTTTCTTTCTTCTTGAAAGATATAGAAGTCAAGGAATAGGACCCAACTATGCTCAAGAGCTTGATGGTAAAATTTTTTGAAGTGATTGAAGATATAAAATGATCGCATATATTTTCATATATGTATATAAAATGACATTAAATGCCATAGCAATTTTGCCAGTTGATAAGCCATTCCCATGGATCCAGGAGCATTTATTTCAATGCATTTATTTACGCTCAAGTCAATTTTCTTCCATGGAGACCAATTTTGTGATGCTGCAAAGCTACAGTAACTGCTTGGTTAGCATGTAGCCTTTTTATTTATTTATTTGGTCTTTGTTGGTATGTGTCAGGGGAATCTACTGTTCAGATGTCCCTGTAAGTTTCCCCTGAACTCTATGGCTATATACTTGAAATTCATTGAAGGTTTAGAAGAAAATATTCTTTCTGTACAGGAATCTTTACTTGATGTAAGTATACAAGATTTATTATTTCTTCCTGGGTAACATGTAGGGTAGTCTTTTCACTTAAGGCATTTATGTGTAATTATAGACAAAACAGGTTGGACTGATATTAAAAGACTGTGTTTTCCTGGTGAATTTTGTCTTTGAAAAACCATTTGTTTTCTTTCCTCCAAGCCCTGTTGTGTATGAGTATGTCGATGTGTTTTAGTTTGCTTTTTTTGTTTGTTTGTTTATTTGTTTTTGCTTTTGGGTTACACCCAGCAGTGCTGGGGCTTACCCCTGGATCTGCATTCAGGGCTCATTCCTGATAGAGCTTGGGGGGCCATATGGGGTGCTGGGAATTGAACCTAGTGTCAATCATGTGCAAGGCAAGCACCTTACCTGCTGTACTGTCTCTCAGGCCCCTGCTTTTAGTTTTGTCTCTTTTTCTTTCCTATTTCTTTATGTCTTTTAGTCAACTCTTATTGCAAGTTCTCAAAATGATTTTTCTTTAAGTTATCCTAGGAGCAGGGAGTCAGCAAATCAGGAGCTTGGTTGCAAAAATTAGTGTCAAAGTTTAAGATTAAGATAACTTTGGACTATCTTTGTTTTTATTTAAATTTTTTTGGTGTTATTTCTTTCTGAATCTATTTTTGAAGAACCAAATGGGTTGAGGAAACCTTTTAAAAATCTAGTATTTGAAGAAATGTATTTGGGGTTGAGGAGTTATCTCTTTCCCCCCATTACATAAACCCCATTTCTTACCCCAAATTAGGCTTTACCAAAATTTAGTTAATAGATTTAACTTTTCCCACATATGTACTGTCAAGTTTTTACTACATATGCAATATTCAGATAGAGATATGTTTCATTTAAGTTATGAGAAGAAAGTGGGGAATTAAGCTCTGCCCTAGACTAATGTGCACCCCATTTCCCCCCTCCATTTCCTACAGTTATATCTTGCAATTTTTTATTGCATACTTTAATGAGATTAATTTGTGTACTGTGGAAGTATTGAGAAGACAACTTGTTACTTTTTAACTTGTCCTTAATTTCTTAAATAAAAGCCAGTCCCCTCCTATTTGGTAATTATAATAGGGCGTTTGCCTTGCATGCAGCTGACCCAGGTTTGATTCCTCCATCCCTCTCAGAGAGCCCGAAAAGCTACCGAGAGTACCCGTAGTGTATTCGATATGCCAAAAACAGTAACAAGTCTCATAATGGAGACATTACTGGTGCCCACTGGAGCAAATCAATGAACAACGGGAGGACAAGTATGACTGTGTGTGTGTGTTTGTGTGTGTGTGTGTGTGTCTTTTAACTGTTAGGAATTTAAAGACGTTGCACTGGGATTTGAAGAAAGACATGTATAGATAGATAATGAAATTCCATAAATTTTACAGTGTTTTGAAAACCAGAGTTCATCTGAAAGTTGAATGAATTTCACCCCATCTCGTTTTTCACAGGCAGAATGCTAAAGATTTAATTTTCATAGGAAATAATTTAAGAACAGGTTTAGAGTTAAGCTTTGGAGAGTGCCATTTGCAAAAACTAGAAACCTCCAGCTCTTTTTACTCGGCTGCTTTACAGGGGCAGAGTATTGTGTATCTTTTAATTATTAGCATTATAAGGCTGTCCCCTATTTAGTTACGTCTCAAGAGGGCTCTGCCACATTATTATAGCTTGTAAGGACCTCAAGGCCACCTGTTGCTTCTGTTATTCTCACCACCCAGGCAAAGTGCATCTGGCTGCTCATATTCCCTGGAGGATGTCTGATTGTCAAGTCCCCAAGGTTGGACTACTGGTCGAACAGGATTCTGAGACCCAGTCTCTCTGTAATAACATACATGCAGTTATCTCTTCCTGTGTTTCCAGAGCGGTGTTTTAGTTTTTTGGGTAATGTACATGTATTTAAATCTTAGCAGCTGTGCTGCATAAGGCAAGCCCTTCTAGTATAAATTCAGATACTAAGTGTTTCCTTTTCCGTAAGTTGAAATGATGAAGATAATTTATGTGGAATTTAAGAAATGTGTTAAATGAAGAAATTGCAAGTTACTTTTTGTCCACACCCTGCGACACTCAGGGTTTACTTCTGGCTCTGCACTCAGGAATTACTCCGGGCGTACTTGGGAAACAAAATGGGATGCTGGGATCGAAGCCGGGTTGACCATCTGTAAGGAAAGGGCCCTGCCCACTGTACTATCTCAGGTCCCTGAAGAAGTTCTTTCTGTAGTAAGACCACTCATCCTAGGGCAGCTTTGGTTTGGCATTGCGGGCTTACGTCAGTATGATATTGATGCTGGCTCTCCTCTCTCAGCTGCAGCAGCTGCTCACAGACCTTCCTCACGATATGCTGGATGATGATCTGTCCTCCCCTGAGCTCCACTATTCCGACTGCAGCGAGGATGACACAGAGGGCGAGTAAGGACCGACACTGATTTTCAGTTGTGTGTCACAATTCTCTGACTCTGACTTTTGATTCTCTGCTGCTAACAATGAAAGAACTGCAATAGCAATTAAAAACCCAGGTTTATTTTTAGACTTTTAGGTGAAGGTTGAAGGGAAAAATGTTAAAATCTTCGGGTTCTTCGTAATCTCTTTGTCCAAACGAATGATAAACTTTCAATCTAAAGTCTTGGTTTTTTTCTTAAGAACACATCATTCAGAACAATTGAAGATGACCTGGAATGAGCACCAAATGCTGCCTAAATCTCAAAGTGTTAATGTAAGTATCTGATCTGGTAGTGACTTTGATGAAAGTGGGAACAGATCTTAGCACTTAGACTTGACTCTTGCTATCTAATAGGAACAGAGTGAGATTCAGGATTTATATGATCGAGATGAAAGTGGCAATGGATGGGAAGACAAACAAAGTAAAACCAAAGACCTACATCCTGGAGAAGGTGGAGATGAAGGCGGAAGTGGTTACAGTCCTCCCAGTAAATATGATCAGACTGATTTATATCACCTTCCTGAAAACTTTAGGCCATATTCCAATGGTCAGAAGCAGGAATTTAATGGGCAACAAAAGAATGTAGTAAAACTTTCAGACCCTCAGAGGAATCATTTTCAGGTATTGTAAAAGCTTGACTTGAACAAATTTGTGTATGTACACACATTTGCTTTCATGTGTAAGCAATGGTATTTTAAGCATAACAATTTTTGAGAGTGCATAATTTACTCAGGCTCATGCTATATTAGGTATGCCGTTTTCTGTTTATAATCTAGTGCAAGCATGATCTAAAGTCAAAAGTTTAAAGTGGAGAGTTTATAGAAACAAATAGTTAATTGAATAGTATAAATTAAGTCTGTCAAAGATAAATGGTCATTCTTGTTTACTGCTGCTTCTGACATATCACTTCACTGTTCTCTGGTGAGGAACTATATTCAGGTATTAATATCAAGATATTATATCAGGTATACAATATCTTGACAACTTTCAAAAGCAATTTATCTGTGTTGATATTGCTATTTAATTTCCCCAATTTTCTCTCACCCCAGAACAAATTGTAAGTGAAACGTTTCAAAGATGTTCTCTGATGACACAACAGTGTATAGAATGATTGTTGAGGAAAGAAACTATCTTTACTGGGGAGGAATTTAATGAAAATATTGTGATGCAGTTGGTTGTTTCTTAGACTTTCTCAGTGACAAGGAATGGCACCTTTTGCCAATAGCTATCTTCTGTTACTCAATGATTTAAGATTTCAATTTCTCTAGATTATGTCATTGTAGAATGAGATAGAATTTCATTCCACACATTGACTATAACAGATGAGGAATTTTATTACATGCTCAGTAATGAATGTGTACATTTTTATGTTTTTAACATTGTTATAATCTTAATCATCTGTAAATATTTTGTATGTAATCTTATTGGAAGTCTCAAATGTTATTTCTGAAATTTCCCCTATTACTTGCTTGAAATTATAATTTAAAGGTGAAATTCCATATTCCAGACTTTTAATTCACGGCGTTGTAAACTAAATTTTTGTTTTGTTTTGTTTGGGGGCCATATCCAGCTGTGGTTAGGATTTACTCCTGACTCTTTACTCAGGGATCACTCCTGGTGATGTCAAAGGACCGTAAGTGGTGCAGGTTGTAGAACCTGGGTTGGCTGCATGCAAAGCAAGCTCCCTACCCATTGTACTATCTTTATGACCCTACCACACTTTTTTTTTTTTGGTATGATACTTTATTTAAATACCTTGATTTACAAAATTGTTTACAATACAACTGTTTCATGTATTCAATACTCTAACAACAGTCTCACCACCAAACTGAACTTCTCTCCATCTACGTGCCCCTTTTCCCATCCACCCCTCACACCTGCTCCCTTAGCAGGTACAAAATCATTTACTTTCTATTGCTTGTTACAACATACATTTTGTAGTGGTGTTACTCAAGCCATTGTCTGAGGATATACTGAGCATTTAGCTGTGAGTTGAGCCTGCTGTGTTATTGTTTTCATTCACTGAGCGTAGTGGGCTTTTACACCACTTTCCCATCTGATTTTTTGTGCTCCTGATGGGCTATCAGCTCTGTGAAGTTTAGAAGTGTCGTGCGGCCGCATATGCAGGCTCTACACTTCATGAGCTTTAGTGCAGTTAGAGTGAGCTGCCCATGCCCTGAAGCTGGGCACTTTCTCTGGCTATGCCAGGAATTGGATATGATTGGGTGGAACACTGGGTCTTTTGCAGGGTGGGACTTGGACTGCCCCGATCCACCAAGGCTCCTGGTGGCTGGGCCTACCTGGAATAACTCAACTACTGGCATCCCTCCTCGGTCCATCAGAGGCTGAGCTGCCTACAAACTATTTTTTTTTTTTCTTTTTGGGTCACACCTGGCGATGCACAGGGGTTACTCCTGGCTCTGCACTCAGAAATTACTCCTGGCGGTGCTCAGGGGACCATATGGGATGCTGGGATTTGAACCCGGGTCGGCAGCATGCAAGGCAAACGCCCTACCCGCTGTGCTATCGCTCCAGCCCCACCTACAAACTATTTTTAAGCAAACATGTCTGAATAAAATTTGTAAATGACAGTTAAGTTAAAATTGTTGTGGAGTTCAAATACATTTTGAAGAAAAGGCCAAATTCTAATTGTGAATTTTATTTATAATCTTATAATAGCTATTTGGGACATCACATGGTCCTGGTCATCCAACTCTGGAACCATATAGAGTGACATATAAGCCTTACCCGTCTTCTGTACAGAATAATGGCTCTCCAGCCCAGGAAATAGCAGGAGGTGACATGTTTGAAGACCTGCAACAACAGTTTTTAGGAACTAATGAAAGTATGTATCAAGTTTACATTTTTTTTTCTTAGCAAAGCGATGAGATTTTTGGTCACTTTAAACATATTTGAGGATTATTATTATTATTTTTAAAGATCCCATAATTTCTAGAAATGTATTCTGAAGCATTTGTGAATAAACTGATGTGAACTCTATCATTAAATTTTGGCTAGTGTTGTTGGGGGATACAGATTAAGCGATGTGACCATGAGCTCATGATTAGTGAGTCTGGATGACGAGTTCGTGGCATTTGTTGGGCTCTTCTTGCGTCTGTCTTATACTCCCATGGTAAAATGTTGAAAACATTTTCTTAGAGATAAGAGATATAGTTATCCTGGGCTGAAGCGATAGCTCAGTGGGTAGGGCGTTTGCCTTGCACGCGACCGACTCAGGTTCGACTCGGGTTCGATTCCTCCGTCCCTCTCGGAGAGCCTGTCAAGCTACTGAGAGTATTCTGCCCGCATGGCAGAGCCTGGCATGCTACCCGTGGTATATTCGATATGCCAAAGACAGTAACAACAAGTCTCACAGTGGAGACATTACTGGTGCCCGCTCGAGCAAATCGATGAACAACAGAACAACAGTGCTATAGTTACCCTACATAAGATTTTTCATTAGCTTTATTTTTTTCTTTTTTCTTTTTTTTTTGGCTTTTGGGACCACACCCAGTGGTGCTCAGGGCTTTCTCCTGGCTGTGCATTCAGGGGTCACTCCTGACGGTTCTCAGGGCATACATAGGATGCTGGGGATAGAACCTGGATCAGCTGTGTGCAAAATAAGCTCCCTACTAGGTGCACTATTGCTCTGACTCAACTGTATATTTTTCTTATTGACACCTAATTTGGAAAATGGAATAGTTTTTCCTTCAGTTTTAGATTTTCTATTATACCAAAGTGTAATGTAATGAACCAATCATTATCATCTTAATTTTATCTTTTTCCTTTTAGTTTTAGTGTAATAACAAGGAAACTGATAGAAATTATGCTTGAGTTTAAAGTAAACTTGTATTTCAGGATTAATCTTGTGGCACTTGCCAAATTTTTTTCTCTTACATAGTGTTCGTATAAATAGGACAATGAGAAATTGCTTATATCTGCTAGAGAATTTTGAAGATATGGAATAGGTAAATCAAAAACAACTGGGGATATTCTAACTTCCTTTTATGGCCCCATTCTCTACCGCTGTGAAATAACCTGATTTATGTGTAAGTTGATGAGACTTCTGTGATCCTAGAGGGGAACAGCAGAGTTGGTTTCCTGGTTTTGGAAGTGTGGTTAGAGTTCTGACTTTGTGTGTGGTGTGCAGGGTGGGGAATGTAGTCTCACTCGCGCAGAGCCCGGGCTCTGCCTCTCAGCCACCATCCTGGCACTATACTGGGTATTCCGAGAGGCTTCGCCCCACCTGTTCCCGAGCCACTTCCATGTTCTCAGGGTCCTGGAAAGATGAGAAACTAGAACTCATTGTCCCTCTCAAAGAGTCACAGATGGTGAGGGTGGCCTCTTTTTGTGGTGGGGTCTTTGTGGAACGAGATGCTGTTTGTCGCAGAGCTGGTTTTAGGTTGAGTCTCCTAGCAGTGGCCTAACATCTTGGTGTTTATCCTTCTGGGCCCGTATTTTCAGCTCTGTTTACATCTCCTGGTCTGTTTGCATATATAACCTTTCATCTCTTTCCTAACAATCGGCCTTTGATTGAGTTGGTATATTCTGATTTTTGTTTAAGCAAATTGCACAGTTGTCTCTAGCTCACTTTTGAAAGTTAAATAGCTTAATAGTAGTGGCAAATTTAGTGATTACACCTTCATGGCAACTGAAGTTTTCAAACAAGGAGTGTGAGGGGAGCTTGAGGAGAGTCTTTAGACTTAGAAAACTAAGGGCTCTCCCTGTCCTTAGTTCTGAGGTGTTTGCTACAAAGTGCTCAGATTTTAGTTTTTATGTCTATAACCACATTTCAACTCTCTCTCTCAAAAGATGCATTTATTTGTTAACAAGCCAGAAGCATTGTTTTCATGAAAAATGATTATTTATTTTCCTTGGTAGTTGAAGTTTTATTTCTCTTATGAATACTTTTTTTCTTCCCCTTTCCTTTTGTTATGATTCTTATTAATAGAAACTGGTGTATTTTTTAAAAAAATTTTAGGAGAGTTTGGAACTCATGGTCATTAACATGTACTTATTATTTTTTTAATTAAGACCATACCCAGCTCTAGTTTGGGGGAAGAGGTCACTCCTGGAAGATCTTTTCTGTTTGTTTGTTTTGGGGCCACACCTCACGATGCTTAAGGGTTACTCGTGGCTCTTCACTTAGGAGTCACACTTGGTAGTGCTTCGGGGACCATATGGGATCAAATCAGTGTCCTGCAAGGAAAGCCACATGTAAGGAAATGTCCTACCTACTGTACTATCACTCCAGATTTGTGCCTCATCATGGCAGATTTTGGGGACTGGGTGGTGCTGGGGATTAAACTGGGGTTTGCCACATGGAGACAGCCTTAAATATTACTTTGGCAGCTACTTACTTTTAATTAGTCAAAATGATGGTGATTCACAATCATATTCTTTTTTTTTTCTTTCTTTTTGGGTCACACCCAGCAATGCACAGGGGTTACTCCTGGCTCTGCACTCAGAAATTACCACCCCCCCCCCCCCCGGCAGTGCTCAGGGGACCATATGGGATGCTGGGAATCGAATCCGGGTTGGCTGCGTGCAAGGCAAACGCCCTACCTGCTGTGCTGTTGCTCCAGCCCCCATAATCATATTCTAAACCAGTGACTTTGCAAATTTTCTGTCGTACCACAATAAGTATATATGTTAATTTTGTGATCTGTAACATTTATTTGTATAAATAAGTAAATATAACTGACATGGTCATGAGATAATGCTTTTATAAAAACTACATGAGGTACTCTGACATATTTTATTAACTTCTTTTAAAAAGAGAATTCTCCAACTTTGGTACATTTTCATAATGGAATACTATGCAGCTGTTAGAAAATGATGGAGTCAAGAAATTTGCTTATAGTGGATGGTGATGGAGAGTATCATGCTAAGTGAAATGAGTCAGAAAGAGGGACAGACATAGAATGACTGCACTCATTTGTAGAATATAAAATATAATATGAGACTAACGCCCAAGGACAGTAGAGACAGGGCCAGGAAGATTGCTCCACTTTTGGTAGCCTGCCTTATGAACAGGGAAAGAAGGCAGCTGGAATAGAAAAGGGATCACTAAGTCAATGATGGTTGTAGGGATCACTTGTGATGGGAGATGTGTGCTGAAAGTTGGAAAGGATCAAGCATGATGGTCTCTTGGAATCTGTATTGTAAACTATAATGCCCTAAAGTAGAGAGTAAGAAGGAAATTGTCTGCCATAGAGGCAAGGGGTGGGATGGAGTGGGGGGTGGGGGATACTGGGGCATCGGTGGTGGAAGAGGTGCACTGGTGGAGGGATGGGTGTTCAATCATTGTATGACTGAAGCTCAAACATGAAAGCTTTGTAAGTGTAGCTCACAGTGATTCAATAAAAAAATTAAATAAAATTAAAAAGGTCTTAAAAAAAAGGGAGTTCTCCATCACTGAATTGATTTAATGTATTAAAGTTTAAAAAGACACTGCTATTAATGATTAAAGATTTCTATTTTGATATTTTTATCTAATTGTCTTTAATTCAAAAGGAGATTCTACAGAGAATATGCAAATAATTCAACTTCAGGTTCTTAACAAAGCAAAAGATAGACAACTGAACAATTTAGCCGAAAAGTTGAGTGAAAGTGAACGTCAAATAAGATATCTAAATCACCAGCTACTGATAATCAAAGGTAAGATAACTTAGTTACTAGCTTCTTTTTTTTTTTGGCTTTTTTGGGTCAGACCTGGCGATGCACAGGGGTTACTCCTGGCTCTGCACTCAGGAATTACCCCAGGCCGTGCTCAGGGGACCATATGGGATGCTGGGATTTGAACCCGGGTCGGCCGCGTGCAAGGCAAACGCCCTACCCGCTGTGCTATCTCTCCACCCCCTGTTACTAGCTTCTTATGAAGTACACTTGATGTTGTTTTCAGTGGCCTCACTCATTTTAAAAAGCAAAGAGAGGTGATGTTCTTGGTCAGTAGGCTCATGGGAATGAAACAAGAAACCTAGGACTTTAGACACTTTGCCTTGAAATACACTACTTTGAGAATGTAGTTTCCCCTTTTCTCTATTAAACTGTTAGAATCAATAAACATTACTGAGCGAGGCTGACAGCCTTGTTAGCAACGAGACTGTTGCTAATTCCTTATGTAAGTTTACTTTAGGTGAAGTAGCAGCGTGCCTAGAAAGACTTGCACTTCGTTTATAGGACATTTCTGAGCGTAAAAATTAGCATTCTGTTTAAATCCAAGTGAGAGTAAGTGATCTGGACTCCTTTGGTAGTGCCAGCGAGAAAACAGTGCCATATCTGGGAGAAGCACATAGGGTCGATATAGAGTCACACTGTAATTGCTCGCCCTCTTTGCTTTCTGTGGTTTTGGGTTAATGTTGAACTTTCATTTGTAGAGTAATTTTGTGACTGAACTTTAGTTCATTTCAAACTTAATTGATAGTGAAAAGGTCTCTTTCTCTAATGCTCATAAAATTTATTTTGAGAAAAGAACTAGTGAACTGTTAAGAGTCAAGTATGCAGGGAGAATTTTAGGTTGGGTGAAATTAAGAGTTCATTGCAGAAATCACTAAGAAATAGTCCTTAAATTTTTTCTTAAGATTAATAAGTACGGTTTGTTATATGTATGTATGTAGCCTCTCAAGTATACAGATGCTCAATATTTAAGAAATCTAGCAATAATTGGAACTATTTCGGTTCACAAAAGGATGCAGTAACATTTTTGAAGTAAGTGTTTCTGATTATCTACAGGTCTTATTTATTTTTATTTTTCGGATCTTTTTCCCTACTTTAAATCAACTAAAGTTCATTGTTGGATTTGAATAAATACCAATTGTATGGCATAAATCTGATATTTATAAAGAATATAGCAATTGGTACCCTTCTACTGTAACATTATTTAAACATTTTAATGCTCTAGATGAAAAGGATGGTTTAACCCTCAGCCTCTGTGAATCCCAGAAACTGCTTGAGAATGGAAAGGAGAGAGAGATACAGCTTGAAGGACAAATAAAAGCGCTGGAGACGCAGATACAAGCATTAAAAGCCAATGAAGAACAGGTAGATATTTACCTTGCATGTCTATGGTAAAAACTTAGTCATTAAAGAGAAAAGTCATGCCACTTGGCAAAACTTTCAGACTTGTAGTACTAAATTTGGAAGGACTTTGAAGTTTATCTTCTTGTACCCTTTTTTTGCTTTTCCGACCCTTTTGAAAATTGTGCTACAACTGCCTAGATATCTGCACCAGATCTGGAAAGACCACAGCTCCTCTCTGGTCTCCATCATCCAATCAAACACTAGGTTTGCTTGAGTCTCTACATTTCTGCCACCCATGTGTCCTTTATTGAGAATTTTATCTATTACAATGTCTCTTCATTATTCTCTTCCCCAGATTCTCTTATGATCATCTGAATAATCTTTCTAAATCTGCTCTTCTTTTCTTTTGGGGCTTGGGGAGCTTTTCACTTCCCAGGGTCTTTTTTATATGTATAACATCAATGCAGGCAGGTGGACTGCAGGTAGGCAACATCTGTGCCATCATGTATCAGGACCAGAACAGATGATTTTATGGATATATATGTCCTGTGAGTTGGACATTCCCTCTTCCTGCTCATTTAAAACTTTACAATGGTCTTCTAGCACCAGTCTCTCCTCCAATGTCAACTTCCCTCCACCGGTGTTCCCAAGTTCCCTTCCGTTCCCCATCTAGGTTTGAGAGTTCAATGATAGATGAATAGATTATGACGATGTGATACATAATAGATTATTATGCAGCTGCTAGGAACAATGGAATTGTGCAATTTGCTGCAACCTGGATGGAACTGGAAGGCATCTCTATTCTTTTATACTCCTCAAATTCAGCAGTCTGTTTTCATGTACTTGAATATTCCATACAAGGCCCTTATAGTCAGAAGTCTTTCTCTGGAAAGTTCTTTCCATAACAGAATGCTGTGTGGTTAAAGAGTTAACAGGTCCTGCTCATAGTTTCGCCCCCTGCTTTCCCTTCCAAACTAATCACATCATTATACTTGACCTAGAACATCCTGAAGGCAAGAATAGGCTGCCTTCCTCTTTATAACCCTATCACGTGAATCCAGTGGTTAGTGTATTTTAAGTCAGTATTGCTGCACAGAATTGACTTAACATATATTTTTTTCTTGTGTGTTTCTCTACTCATATTCTTATACTGCTATGACTGTAGCTTTATTGTGGATTGAAATTTGGTAACTTAGGGCTATTGTTGTTGCTGTTGTTATTATTAATATTATTATTATCATTTGTTTTTTGGACCAAAACTAAATTTAGTTTTGGGCAGCAATACTTAGGTATTGTTAATATTCCTAACTGCAGGCTGGAGCGATAGTGCAGGGGGTAGAGGATTTGTCTTCCATGCAGTTGACTTGGATTCAATCCCTGGCAACCCATATGGTCTCCCGAGCCTACTGGGAGTGATCCCTGAACTCAAAGCCAGGAGTAAGCCCTGACCACAGCTAGGTGTGGCACAAAAAATAAACAAAAATCTTAAGTGTTTTTCTTTTTTTTTTTTTAACTGGAGGGTAAAGGGTGGGATCCACCAAAGTCAGGAGGTCTCGGGGCCTCTCCCAGTGATCCTTGCCAACTGGGCTGGCAGATCAATGCGAAGGCCTGAGGATATGGTGCTATGAGGGCCTTGTGGTGACACGGATTACCCGGGTAATCCTAGCAAGTGCCTGGGGCCTCTAGGACTGTGGCTGGCTCTACTCAGGGGAACATGTGTTGCCAGGCATTGAACTGGGGCCAGCCACATGCAAGGGTTACACCTTTTGCCCCTGATACTTTTCATTAAAAATTTTTAATAACAGATTATTACCAAATACCTAAATGGAATTTTTGGGTCATACCCAATGGTACTCCCAGCTCTGTGCTTGATGGATTAAGTCAGGGTTAGTTGCATGCAAGGCAAATACCCTACTTCTCCTGGCTCCTACCATTTTTAACTTTATAAGAACTGATAAAAGTTATTAAAGCTTTGAATTGTTGTTTTGTGGTTGAAGGTTATAACATGGTGTTTTGAAATTGGAAATTGTATTACAGAAAATAAAGGTGGCATTAAAACAAAACCACAGAATCACCCAGTGTACTGTTTTTTTTAAAAAAAATTATTATTTCTGTAACAGTTTGCCACAGACCTAATGCTTTAAAATAGCAGGGATTGGGGGGGGGGTTGGGGCCAGATTGGGGGATTGGGGCCAGAGCAATTGGGTAGGGCATTTGTCTTGCACACTGTTGACCTGAGTTCCATGATCTTTGGCATCCCATGGGGTCCCCTGAGCACTTCCAGGTGTAATTCCTGAGTGCAGAGCCAGGAGTAACCCCTGAGCGTTGCTAGGTGTGACCCCAAAGCCAAAAACAAACAAAACAAAACAAAAAACCCAAACAGCATGGATTTATTAGCTTCCAGCTTCAGAGGTCAGAAGACTGACATGAGTTTCACTCGGCTGGTAAAGCCAGGTATCCGAGGCGCCAATTGGAGGACCCACGCTCCGACCCCGACCTCGAGAGCTGCTCTGCATTCCTTTGCTTGTGACCCATTTCCATCTTTCGAGTCAGCGTCACTGATTCAGACTTTGCTGCCTCATTTTTCATTTAAATGACCAGCACGTGTATATATCGGCTTTATTCAGACAGTCGTGGATATTCCTATTATCCGTTTATCTGATAAGCAAATTCAGTGTGGGCTGCAGCTTTACTGTTCCCTTCCCCTGGAACATATTATCTGCACAGTTTTTGGGGATTAGAAGATATCGCTGGGGGAGCCATTATGTAACTTGCTAGGCACTTGTGCAACAGCTCTACAGTTAAGTGCTTTGAGAACTTTTAGTATGTGACCGCAGAGGTTTCCCGAGTGAAAAGAAGCAAAATCATCTTTGGTTTTTGAGTCACACCCGGCGATGCTCAGGAATAACTCCTGGCTCTGCACTCAGGAAGCACTCCTGACGGTGCTGGGGGTATCATATGGGATGCCTGGGGTCAAACTCAGGTTGGCTGAGTGCAAGACAAGCACCCTACACGCTGTACTATCTTTCCAGCCCCAAAGCAGAGTCATTTTTTTTTTTATGACCTAACAATTGACTCCTGTGAAAAAGTTTGAGAAGCATTACCGTAGCAGCAGGGTTACTTGCCAGATACCCACATGACCATCATGCTGCGTAAAATCCTTTCTCACTCTCCCCGGGTGGGTGACTACCAGTTTTGTTTTGTTTTGTTTTGTTTTTTCCCTCAGTGAATGATGTTCCTGGCAATTCTGGTGGTTTCCAGCTAGGAAAGTCCTCTCTGGAGGGGAGCAGAAGGGGACACACCCGATAGCGCTCAGGAGCTCCTCCTGGTTCCATGCTAGTGCCCAGCCTTGGAATTCACGCTTGGTGTGATGAGTGGCAAGTGCCTTAACCCCTGTACTCTCCCAGCTCCCCAGCTAAGGAAATCTTAAGGATCTGGGCAGCTCTGGGAAAACCTCACTTCTCTCTTGGAAAGCCTGGTTAATTTTTAGAGATCAACAGTGTCAAAACCCGGTAAACATAGATGTCCTGTTTGTACTTACTAGATAATTAAGAAGTCCAGAACAACCGAAGTGGCGCTGGAAAGCATGAAGCAGCAGCTGCTGGATCTCCGTCATTCTGAGTCACTTCAACGGGCCAGAGAACAGCACGAGAGCATCGTAAAGGGACTCACAAAGAAGTATGAACAGCAAGTCTCGACCTTGCAGAGCAATCTGGATGCCACAGTCACTTCACTTAAGGAACAGGTTGGGATGTTTTCAAGAGACCCATCATTTAATTTTATTTTTTAAAATTAAAAAAAAAATTTGTGTCACACCCGGGGATGCACAGGAATTAGTCCTGGCGATGCTGGGGGACCATATGGGACATGAGGAATTGAACCTGGGTCAGCAGCGTGCAAGGCAAACACCCTACCCATTGTGGTATCGCTCCAGCCCCCACCCACCATTTTATCAACCACTAAAGCTGGTTATTTTTGTGGAACTGGCAACTGGTGGTTTGTCAAGTAGGAAATTGCATTGGTAGCAGCAGGTCTTAGGCTGTGAGTAAATCCTCAATGGCTTTTATCTAGGAATTTGTCCCGAGAGCATAATTTGGAAATTATTCTTCCTCCAGACTCACTAGCACGTTCTTGATTCTCACATGAACTGAATTTCATGATTTACAGGGTCTTTCTACGTGTTATTCACATTGTTCTAGAGTAAATACAGACTAGAAGGAATGAGTGTTCTGAGAGCTGGCCGGAACTTAAGAGTCTTCCTGGAAGTTAGCCAGTGACCAGCCTTTCTTTCTTCAGCCTTCCAGAATTTGGTAATTAACCTGTCAGTAAAGGTTATCTTGAAATGGCTCTTGGGAGAGAAGAGTTTATTTTGAGAGTAGTATCATAAATGAAAAGAGGAAGAAAGTCTGACCTAAAAGCATTCAGTGTTTATTATTTTGACCCAAAGGGAATAAAATGTGGTAAGTGGAGGGTGCTTTAGCTAGTAGGTTTGCGTGTGCTACAAAGCCTCAGGTAAAACATGAACAAAAATAATACAGAGTTGCACAGTGCGTTTTTCTTAATGTAATTTTAGAGCTAATTTAACCTAAGGAAATAGAGAAGAAAAATAAGATGGGAGGGTTTGGAAAATCCCACTACACTTAAAATTCATTCTGATTTGGGTTATTTTTTTATGCACACAGTTGCCCCTAACTTTTTCCATGATTTAAGTGAGACTGTATAAGGCTTTGTTACTAGTGTTAATAATTATTTATGTACCATTTTTGTGTACATTGAGTTTTTATTAGGTTTCTTTTCCTCGTGTTCTTTTTGGTGCCATACCTTGGCTCTGTACTCAGTGGCCACTGTCTCTGACATGCGTGGGGTACCATGTTGTCTTCCTGGGACTAAACCCTTTAAGCATTCTCCCTGTTGTGTGTGTGTGTGTGTGTGTGTGTGTGTGTGTATGTGTGTGTGTATGTAATGTGAGTTTGATGAAGTGGTGGATATATACTTGGGAAAAGATAAGCGCTCTTCCAAATTACTGAAAATTCTAGAAGTTTGAATGGAATCTAAGACATCTTAATATTATTTTTAATTGAAGGAATTTAAGTGTCATTAATTTTGGTCTGCATTTGTGATAGCCGGGAGTGGGTTGGTCTTTGAGAGTGCTCCTAGGTAGATGATGAGGAATGGAGTCGGGTGCTGCATTGAGAGGGTCTTCGTCTCCACTAATGCAGACACAGTTTCATGAGGGAGAACTGGCAGGAGTTCATAGAGTGGTTAGGCCTGTACCCACTCCAGTCTCTGCCCTGCCTCCACATCATGCCCACTTCTTTGGCTTAAACTTAGACTAGAACATTAAATTCTAGTCTTTTTGCTTTTTGGGTCACACCCAGCAATGCTCAGGGGTTACTCTTGGCTTTGCACTCAGGAATCACTCCTGGTGGTGCTCGGGGGGGACCCTATGGGATGCTGGGAATCGAACCCGGGTTGGCCACATGCAAGGCAAATGCCCTACCTGCTGTGCTATCACTTCAGCCCTCAAGTTCTAGTCTTGATTCCGTACTGACCTGGCTTCAAACTCCTGGACCATACATTCGAGGTATTGGTAAGGTCTTACTCTACTGTGACATTTTGTGACTCGTCTTTAATTTAATTTTGCTTTTGATTTTTGAGCCACACCTGGACATGCTTGTGTGCTACTCCTAGCTCTGTGCTTGGAATTGTTCCAGGTAGTAGACAGAGGGTCATGGAGTGTCAGGCAGGGTAAGAACCCGGGCCTCCTATATGCAAACCATGCACTTAGCTTGCTGAGCTCTTTACCTATTATTCATTTCTTTTTTAAACAGAACAAAGTCTGGATGTTAACCTCTGCATATAATCTTATAACTGCTGTACATAGCTATGAATCCAATGTTCTTATGTTTTCTTTCTGGAGATTTTTCTTATGTATCTCTTTTGTGCTGAAAGTTTGCTGTCAGTTGGCCCAGAAGTGTTTGATGCTTAGTAGCTGGTCACATCCTGGGGCCCAGGGCCACTTCTGGTGGTGCTTGGGAAAACTTGTGGTGTCAGGTTGAGATCATCACCAGTCTGACCCAAAATTATTGAAATAAAATGTCTATGCAGGGTGTCAGAGTTAGAGAGGTAAATTGCTTGCCTGGCATGTGGCTGACCAGGGTTCAATACTCAGCACTGTGTATTACCCCTGAACTCCACCAAATCCCTGAGCACAGAGCTAGCAGTAAGCCCTGAGCACAGTGTGGCCCACACACACCAAAATAAAAAACAAAAACAAAAACACAAACAAACAAAAACTGCACACACACACACAACTCAGTTTCCCTTTATCTCAGATTCCAAATTGAGATTACCAACTGGAGAGGTGTTATAAATGTCAGGCAGGAGCTAGAGAGATGACTGTCTGGAATCAGAAAGGTGCAAGTGTCATGTAAACCAAAGGGTACTTGCATGCATACATACATACATACATACATACACATACATACACTAAATTTTGCCCCTCCCCCTTTTCTTTATAAAAGAGGTTTAATAGTATTTTTGTCATAAAAACCTTTTCTGACTACATTCTGTTGGGAAGATTGCAAAAAAAAAAAAAAAGTAAAAACTCTTTGACAATAGTAAGGCATGACTAAGTTTTTTTTTCTTCCCCCCAGAAAAGCCTGAATGTATTTGCTAATGTCTAGGACCTCAGTAGCTCTTAGGCATCCACACACAGTTGTATGTGGATGTTCCTGGTGTTACTAACATAGATACTTGCACAAGGGACTTTGGATAGTTCCAGGTGTGTACCTAGCAACTCCTCAAGCAGTCCTAACTAGGTGTCAGTGAGTTGACAGATCTTCAGAAATTGTGGATATATTTTTCTTTTGGGTATAAGTTGAAGGCATGTGTGTTTTGGGGCCACAGCCTGGGGTGCTCAGGATTTGCTCCCCACAGTTCTGGAAGATCACGTGGGGCTGGGGATCAGACTCAGCTTCTAGCGTGCAAAGCCTGGACATCAACCCTGTGAGCCATCTTCTTGGCCCCCAAATGCAGTTTTTTTCTTTAAAGTTTATTCAGATTTTTTCAAGATGTTCATAACTCCCCATGCAAGAGGTTGAACATCACTGCTTTATAAAAAAAAAGTTGTTATTAGTGGAAAGATCCACTTTGTTGAGCAGTCATATTATTCCCATTTGTTTAACACACTTTTAGTGAACAACTGCTAAACATCATGATGTAAACAGACTTTATATTTTATTATATTCTGAAAGAAAATTCAGGATGAGGATTGTCTTCTTGTCTATGCAATGCAAGAAGCAGTGATCTGTGATATAGTTGCTTTTTAAAAAATGTCTGCAATTAGTAATATTTTGAGAAAATATGGCTTGTAGAATTGTATTATTCATCTAATGCTTTCCTTAACCATCTTTAAGCCATTTTCTTTTCTGGGTAGAAAAGATTGTAAACATGCACAATATGTTTTAGCATTTCTTTATTCTTTTGCCTGAGTTCCTCTTTGTTTTGTTGATGTGGCAAAGAAGATAAGAAATGGAATTTAACTTAGAGAATGACAACCCTTTGATACAAGCTGTCTCTTTCTTAGACCTTCTCCCAAACTGTCTTGTGCCTCTCTTGTTTTTAGATGTGACATGGTGTAAAATCTTTCTCTAAAAAATACTGGCTTCTACCTTTTGCTCTTTTCACAACTGTTATGTTAGACCATTAAAAAGTTCTTGATTTCTTGTTGGACCACTGAGAAGGTTCTTATCTCCTTGATAGTAGAAAACCTTTTTTCAGGGACTGGAGAGATAGTATAATAGGTCAGGCTCTGGCCTTGCTCGTTGCTGACCCAGGTTCAGTACCCAGCACTCCATATGGTCTCCCGAGCTCCCTTTAGAAATGACCCCTGAGCACAGAGCAAGGCATAATCCCTGAGCACAACTGGGCATGACCCCCAAGCAAAACAAAAACAAAAGCTTTTTTTAACCTGATTTTTACTGAATCTTCAGCTTTTGGGTTAAGGTTTTTGTGTCACGACCTTTACCAAATATTTTTTCTTTAATGTTATATTCAAGAGAGACGTCTCTGGACTGGAGCGATAGCACAGCGGGTAGGGCGTTTGCCTCTCATGCGGCCGCCCGGGTTCGATTTGTCCGTCCCTCTCGGAGAGCCCGGCAAGCTACCCAGAGTATCCCGGCTGCACAGCAGAGCCTGGCAAGCTACCACTGTCATATTCAATATGCCAAAAACAATAATAAGTCTCACAATGGAGACGTTACTGATGCCCGCTCGCGCAAATTGATGAGCAACGGGATGACAGTGACGGTGACAGTTATATTCAAAGCCTATTTTTTCTCTTGGCTATGAGATTGCAACAGATCTCTGTGACCAAATTCTTGTTTTGCCATGTGCCATAATTTTAGTTCTCTTTGCTCTCGGATGTTCAGCTATTATCTTTTTGCCACCACACTTGTCTCAGAAAGATTTATCAGTCTTGATTTCTATGTTCACACTTGAGCTACTAATCATCATTTGCATTATTAATTTTGTTTTGCATCATCTGTCTAACGTATTAACATTTTGTTATGTTGAGTTTTTATTTTATTTTAGTTTCTTGCTTTTTGGGTCACACCCAGCGATGCTCAGGGATTACTCCCGGCTCTGCACTCAAGAATTACTTCTGGCGGAGTTCAGGGGACCATATGGGATGCTGGGAATCGAACCTGGGTTGGCTGCGTGCAAGGCAAATGCCCTACCCACTGTGCTATTGCTCCAGCCCTATGTTGAGTTTTTAGTACTTATGTTTTAATTTTATGAATATAATTGATTTCTCTTAATTTGTCAATAGGAAACAACATGGCTTAAGTATTTATTGTATATAGTCATTTTTTGCAGGCTGCCTTTTCTTTACACTTAAAATATTTACCTTTACTTAAACTTCAGGTGTCTGTTCTCACTCTTATAAAAAACTATTGTGATCTCCTTAGCATAAAAATGTGACTTGTTTTTCTACCCCTTTTTGAACCCATGTTCACATTATCATTAATATTATTTTATTCATTGTGTTTGCTAATTCACACTGGTGCTTTTCAAGCATGCATCTCAAACTGGCCTGGACATTAGAATCAGTGTGGCAAAAGGTTTGCAGTATTGAATAAACAGGAACCAATTTCTAAAAAATATTTTTTCCCTCACAGCTTTATTTTACTAAACAAAAAAATTGGTAGAAAGTATTTAAAGTAAACATGGAGACATTATGAAATAGGATATAAACTTCATGAGATTTTTAAGCCACAAAAGGATAATAGCCAGGGTTTATCCCTTTGCTCTGTGAGAGCAAATTCTGTGTAGTAATCTGTATGAATTTTGCCTTATATTAAGATCCTGATGACATATTTTGGGGGACTTTAACGGGTCCAATATGGACCAACAGATCAGGCCCCAAATGCCTTCTTTCTGCTTCCAAATTCTTTCATAAAACTCCTATACTGCTTGTACTTATTGTCTTCTGGCTTTCCTAGGCAACTTTAATCCATTTCTTTAATTTACTCTTATGCTTCTCGCATCCTTTGCTATTTGCTCTGAAGTCAGCCTGGGTAACTTTTAAAAAAAATTTAAATTTAAATTTTTCTTGGTTGTTGGAGGGCACATCCAGCAGTGCCAAGGATTGAACCCAGATCCACGGACATACAAGGCATGAAGTCTACCACTTGAGCCACATGACTAGCGCCTTGTAATCTTTTGTGAAGGAGAGGTGATGGTTCCCTACCAGGGCATGGGACTTCCATGACTCTTTACTCCGCAGCACATTTTCTCTTTGAAGAAACAAATATATTTCCCACCAGCTCTTGTTTTATATGTTCCCATAGATTTCTCTTATGCAGGTACATGCAAGTATATACACACACGCATTTATCCTTCTGTTTTTGTCATTTATTTACACAATTTTTTCTTTGCAACTCTCACTATAAGACATTGCATAAGTGTTTTTGGAGAGATTATGAAGTGAAATAAAGAGAAACAAAAAAACAAAATAAAAATAAAGAGAAACAGATATACAAATCAAGTATAAAACAAGTTCAGATTAGGGAGAAATTATTTTTGGTTGCTCAGACTAGAGTGAGCTTTTGGCCGTTGAAGATAGAGTGACTTTCCTTTTGTTATCTGTGTATCCTTGCTGCCTGGGGATACAAATTCCAGGGTTCAAATGGCTTGTCTAACTATGTATACAAACACTTCTACTGGCAGTGTACAATGCTAATAGGAATTTAGCACATTTTCTTTGACTTGAATAAAACCTAATTTTAGAATAATCACTTCTTGTGACTGGAGAGCAGGGAAGTACTTGAGAAACGACCCTATTCGACATTTGTCAGCATGATTTCAAAAGAAACAGCAATAGATTGAGAAGCTGATGACACACCCAAGATCAGGTCCATTTTTTTTTCCTGACTGCCCCATCCTGTTCATGATAGTAGGGTGGTGCCACTGTGCAGTGGGTTCATTGTGACTGTGTAGGATGTGAATTGATCATGAAAGTGACTTCTTGAATATTTTCTCTACTTAGGAAAGCATTTGCTGTCGTTTGAAAGACCAGGTGAAACAACTGGAAAGGAACCAAGATGCCACCAACTTAGAAAAGACCGAGATTATTAGCAGGTTGACCAGAAGTCTGGAGGAGAGCCAGAAGCAGTGTGCCAACCTGCTGCAGTCAGGTGGGTGCTGCCCTGTTGTCTCCTCAGAGGGCGGTCCACTACCCAGACAAAATATGGTCGGGTCAGTTAGTTGTAAACATCATATATGTCTAAAAGTATAGTGCATTTTCCCTTAGATCACTTGAAAAGCATGGACAAGTATAAACTGTAAAAAAATGACCAGTGATCCCGCTGTGCAGGGATTGCTGTTGTTAACATTGAAATTTTTCCCTCAAATAGGCAGCAGAGGCTGTATTTTGTAGAGGCTACATTTCTGAGAGCAAATAAAGCTGAATGTTTGAGAATAGAACAGTAAAATATATGTTATGAAGTAGTGCACATCCCTGTTTTCGCAACCAAAAGCTAAAATTGGTTGTGAAACCCCTTATATTTTCTTTTCTTTTTTTAAAAAATTTTTTATTAGAGAATCACTGTGATGTACAGTTAGAAACTTATGAACTTTTGTGTTTGTATTTTACTCATACAGTGATTGTTTACCCATCCCTCCACCAATGCCCATTCACCTTCACCAATGATCCTAGTATCTCTCACCACCCCCACCCCATCCCCCACCACCCCACCTGCCTCTGTGGCAGGGCATTCCCCTTTGTTCTCTCTCCTTTTGGGTGTTGCAGTTTGCAATAGAGGTATTGAGAGGCCATCATGTTCAGTCTATAGTCTACTTTCAGTTCGCATCTTCCAACCCGAATGGGTCCTCCCGACATCCTCTACTTGGTGTTCCCTTCTCTATCAGAGCTGCCTTTCCCCCCAGCATGTGAGGCCAGTTTCCAAGCTGTGGAGCAGACCTCCTAATCCTTATCTCTACAACTCTTGGGTGTTAGTCTCCCACTATGTTATTTTGTATTCCACAGATGAGTGCAATCTTTCTATGTCTGTCCCTCTCTTTCTGACTAATTTCACTTAACATGGTACTTTCCATGTAGAACCACTTATATACAAATTTCATGACTTCATCTTTTCTAACAGCTGCATAGTATTCCATTGTGTCGATGTACCATAGTTTCTTTAACCAGTCATCTGTTTTTGGGCACTCTGATTTTTTCCAGATTTTGGCTATTGTAAACGTTGCTGCAATGAACATAGAAATGCAGATGTCATATCTACTATACCTTTTTGCCTCTCCAGGATATATTCCCAGGAATGGTATTACTGGGTCAAATAGGAGCTCAATTTCTAATTTTTTGAGAATCATCCATATTGTTTTCCAAAAGGGCTGAACGAGTTGGCATTCCCACCAGCAGTGAAGGAGAGTCCCTTTCTCCCCACACATCCACGCCAACAGTGGTTACTTTTGTTCTTATGGATGTGGGCCAGTCTCTGTGGTGTGAAATGATATCTCATTGTTGTTTTAATCTGCATCTGATGATTAGTGACATAGAGCATTTTCTCATGTGTCTTTTAGCCATTCGAATTTCTTCTTTGAGAAAATTTCTGTTCATTTCCATCCACCATTTTTTATGGGGTTGGAAGTTTTCTTCTTGTAGAGTTCAACCAGTGCCTTGCATATTCTTGATATCAACCCCTTATCAGATGTGTATTGGGTGAATATCCTTTCCCATTCTGTAGACTGTCTTTGTATTTTGGTCACTGTTTCTTTTGAGGTGCAGAAGCTTTTTAATTTAAGGTAGTCCCATTTGTTTATCTCTGTTTCCAGTTGCTTGGCAAGTGGTATGTTATCTTTGAAAATACCTCTTGCTTCAATGTCGTGAGGGTTTTGCCAACCTTGTTTTCCATGTACCTTATGGATTCTGGTCTGATGTTGAGATCCACTTTGACCAGACTTTTGTACATGGCGTTAAGTAGAGATTTAAGCCCATTTATTTGCACGTTGCTGTCTAGTTTTGCCAGCACCATTTGTTGAAGAGGCTTTCCTTGTTCCAATTCACATTTTTTTGCTCCCTTATCAAAGATTAGATGATCATATATTTGAGGGTGTATGTCAGGATATTCAACCCTGTTCCATTTGTCTGTGGCTCTACCTTTGTTCCAGTACCATGCTGTTTTAATTATTACCGCTTTGTAGTATAGATTGAGGTTGGGGAGGGTGATTCCTCCCATATTCTTTTTCCTAAGAGTTGCTTTAGCTATTTGTGGGGGCTTATTGTTTCATATGAATTTCAGGATTGTTCGCTCCATTTCTTTGAAGAATGTCATGGGTATCCTTATAGGGATCGCATTTAATGTGTACAATGCATCGGGGAGTATTGCCATTTTGACAATGTTAATTCTCCCAATCCATGAGCAGGGGATATCTTTGCATTTCCTCGTGTCCTCTATAATTTCTTGAGGTAGCGTTTTGTAGTTTTCTTTGTACAAGTCCTTTACCTCCTAGTTAAGCTGATTCCGAGGTACTTGATTTTCTGAGGCACGATTGTGAATGGGATTGCTTTTCTCATGTCACTTTCTTCTCTGTCATTATTTGCATATAGGAAAGCCATGACTTTTGGGTATTGATTTTATAGCCTGCAACTTTACTATATGAGTCTATTGTTTCTAAGAGTTTCTTGGTAGAGGTTTTAGGGTTCTCTAAATATAGTATCATATCATCTGCAAA
This sequence comes from Sorex araneus, assembly GCF_027595985.1. Classification (NCBI taxonomy): domain Eukaryota; kingdom Metazoa; phylum Chordata; class Mammalia; order Eulipotyphla; family Soricidae; genus Sorex; species Sorex araneus. The sequence goes on along the minus strand of NC_073304.1, from coordinate 93,550,975 downwards.
TAGTGATAGCTTGATTTCTTCCTTTCCTACTTGAATGCCCTTAATATCTTTTTCTTGTCTAACTGCTGTTGCAAGTGCTTCCAGTACTATATTGAACAGAAGTGGAGAGAGTGGGCATCCTTGTCTCGTCCCTGATCTTAGAGGAAGGCTCTTAGTTTTTCCCCATTGAGGATGATGCTTGTAGTAGATGGCTTTGACTATATTGAGGAAAGTCCCTTCTATACCCATTTTGGCGAGAGTTTTCATCATAAATGGATGCTGGATCTTTTCAAATGCTTTCTCTGCATCTATTGATATGATCATATGGTTCTTTTCTTTTGTTGATATGATGGATTATGTTGATTGTTTTCCGAATGTTAAACCATCCTTGCATCCCCGGGATGAATCCCACTTGGTCGTGGTGTATGATCTTTTTGATGAGTTGTTGAATTCTGTTTGCTAATATTTTGTTGAGAATCTTTGCATCCGTGTTCATCAGGGATATTGGTATGTAGTTTTCTTTTCTTGTGGTGTCTTTGTTTGCTTTCGGTATTAGGGAGATATGAGCCTCATAGAAACTGTTTGGGAGGGTTTCTGTTCCTTCAATTTACTGGAAAAGCTTGAGGAGAAATGGCAATAGGTCCTCTTTAAATGTTTGGAAGAATTCGCTAGTGCATCCATCTGGACCCGGGCTTTTGTTTTTCGGAAGACTTTTGATTACTTTTCAATTTCCTTGATAGTAATAGGACTGTTCAGGTATTCCAGGTCTTCTTGATTCAGCCTTGGGAGATTATGGGAATCCAGGAATTTATCCATTTCTTCTAGGTTCTCTTGTTTGGTAGCATACAGATTTTCAAAGTAGTCTCTGATGATCTTTTGAATTTCTTTGGTTTCTATTGTGATATACCCCTTTTCATTTCTGATTCAGTTTATAAGGGTTCTCTCTCTCTCTCTCTCTCTCTCTCTCTCTCTCTCTTTCTCTTTCTCTGTGAGTTTTGCTAGTGGTTTATCAATCTTGTTTATTTTCTCAAAGAACCAGCTCTTGGTTTCATTGATCTTTTGGATTGTTTTCTGGGTTTCCATGTCGTTGATTTCTGCTCTAAGTTTTATTATCTCTTTCCTTCTGCCTGGCTTGGGCTCCTTTTTTTGGTCCTTTTCTAAAATCTTAAGCTGTGAAGTCAAATTACTTATGTGGGCTCTTTCTTCCTTCCTGAGAAATGCTTGCAGAGCTATAAATTTTCCCCTTAACCTGGCTTTAGCTGCATCCCACAGGTTCTGCTAGCTTGTGTCTTCATTATCATTTGTTTCCAAGTACCTTTTGATTTCTTCCTTGATTTCCTTCCTGACCCACTCATTGTTCAACATCGAGTTGTTTAATTTCCAGGTGTTTGATTTGGCTTTCTGCTCTGTACATGATTCACTTCTATCTTCAGTGCATCATGGTCTGAAAAGATAGCTGATACAATGTCTATCTTCCTGATTCTGTTGAGGTATGTTGTGTGGCCCAGCACATGGTCTATTCTGGAAAATGTTCCATGTGCACTGAAAAAGAATGTGTATTCTTTTTTTGGGGGATATAGCGTCCTGTACAAATCTATTAGCCCTCTCTCTTCTGTTTCTTCCTTCAAAGCCAGTATTTCCTTGGTGAGTTTTAGTCTTCTTGATCTATCCACAGGTGATAGGGCGATATTGAAATCTCCAACTTCTATTGTGTTGTTCACAATGTCCTTCTTAAGGTCTGTTAACAGTTGTTGTAGGTATTTAGCTGGTCCCTCATTGGGTGCATACATGTTTAGGATTGTGATTTCCTCCTGCTGTACATATCCCTTGATTAATAAAAAATGGCCTTCACTATCCCTTCTAACCTTTTTCAACCTGAAATCTATGTTGTCTGATACTAATAATGCCACCACAGCTTTTTTGAGGGAGTTGTTTGCTTGCAGTATTGATTTCCATACTTTGACTTTGAGTCTGTGTTTGTTCTGGCTATTCAGATGTGTTTCTTGCAGGCAGCAGAATGTTGGGTTCTGTCTCTGAATCCATTTTGCCACTCTGTGTCTCTTAATTGGTGAATTTAGACCATTGACATTGAGAGAGATTAGTGTTATTGGATTTTGAGCCATCTTTCTGTAAGTTTTTTTTGTGCTTGTAGGGGTTTTTCTTGTCTTACAATAGCCCTTTAGTCCTTCTTTTAGGTTTGGTTTTGAGTCAATGAAGTTCCTGAGCTGTTGTTTATCCACAAAATAGTGTATCGTTCCTTCGAGTTTGAATGAGAGTTAGCCGGATAAAGTGTTCTTGGTGAAGCATTCATTGAGTTTTTTCACTATATCCGACCACTGCCTTCGGGCTTGGAGGGTTTCCTCTGATAGGTCTGCTGTGAATCTAAGGGGTGTTCCTTTGTATGTGATTTCCTTTGACCTTGCTGCTTACAGTATTGTGTGTCTATCCATGACGTCCATCATTCTAACTATGATATGTTGGAGTGTTTCTGTTAGGGTCTCTTTTAGCTGGCACCCTTCCAGGCTCCTTGAATCTGGGTGCCTGCATCCTCCCACTGTGGGAACTTTTCAGCAATGATTTCTTTGACTGTGGCTTTTTCATTGGGTTGGTTCCCTGCCCTTCTGGTACTCCAATGATTCTAATGTTGTTCCTCTTGAGATCATCCCTTGGACTGTGATTCATCCTAGAGCTATTTTAAGGTCTCTTCCCATTGTTTGTTGTTGCCTGTAGGCTGCCTGCAGCTCATCTTCAAGCTCACTGATTCTATCTTCTGCTGCAGTCATTCTGTTGTTGAGAGCACCCACTGAGCTTTTTATTTCACCTACCAAATCCTTCATTCATGACATTTCTTTTTGTAGCTTTTTTATTTCTGCTCTCATTTCTTCTGGTATTTTCTCGGCTGTCTGTTGTATTGTTTTTGTCAGGTCCTCCTTTAATTAAATAGATACCTTTTCAATCTTTACATTGAGATCATTGAACATCTTCAGCACTTCAACTCTGAATTCTTTATCGGAGAGCTCAAGTTTGTAGGAAATGCCTATTGAGGCTTCTGGACTCTTTTCATCGTCCTCTCCTTGTGGTGGGTATTTACACTGTTTCTTCATGTTGTTGTGGTAGTATGGAAGAGGGACCTTCAAGTTCACTATCCCTGTTTCCTCTTGTTGCAAAACAGGAATCTGGATGGTATCGGTCAATGGTAGTAACCTTTTTATTATCCCCTTCTAGAACATGTCCTTCCTCTCAGATGTTCCTCTAATCCTTTGGTGAGGACTAAGATGATGCTTTTGGAGAATGTGCTCTTCTACATTGGGCTTTGATGGGTACTTGTATTTATTGGTATTTGGGTGAAATTAGGATAAACTACTGGCTTATTATCTTACTGTTCTTTGGTTAGTTAGGATGTTACTCATGCACATAGGTAATAAAGGCTGAGATATAACAACAGATTGCTTGATGCTGGAAAATAACTGCAGCTGGGTGAGCGGCCAGCGACCTGAAAAGAGGCCACTCCCACTTTGCCTAGACCACGCCCCCTGATGATTAGGCCACGCCCCTTTCCCCTCAATAGCACACACCTGTGCCGGAAGAGCGACAGCTGCGGTGCTTGGAGGCAGCCTTCCGGCAAGTAGGGCGGCAGTCCGGAGGGTGGGGGATGGCTGGGGTGCTTGGGGTCCGAGGAGCAGGCTGGGATGCAGGAAGGGTGGGTTAAGGGACGTCACACACCTGTGTTGGAAGAGAGAATGGCTGCGGTGCTTGGCGGTGGTGTGCTGGCCACTAGGGCAGCAGTCCAGAGATATTTGCTTTTCAACCTTGATCTTTTTTCTTTTTTTTCCTTTCTTTTGCCTTTTATGTTTTTAAATATTTTTTTTGGTTAATTGAATAACTGTGAGGTGAGCCCTTACAAAGCTGTTTATGATTAGGTTTTAGTCATACAGTGTTTTCAGTACCCAATCCTCCTCCATGTAGGTTTCCCAGCACCAGTGTCCCCAGTTTCCCTACTATCACTCCCCCTCCATCCCCAGCCTGCCTCTATGGCAGGCACTTTTCTTCTCTCTCTCCTTCCACCCCTGCCTCCCCCACTTCTCTGTCTGTCTCTGTCTCTTCTCTGTCTTTTCTGTCTCTCTCTCTGTTTCTCTCTCTCTCTCCTTTTGGGCGTTGTGGTTTGCAATACAGATACCGAAAGGTTGCTGGTATATCCCTTTTTCTACTTTTAAATCTTAGTTGTTGCCCAGCGTGATCATTCCCAGCTATTATTGCCACCCTAGCTCCTTTTCTATCGTACCTACCCTGCGCTCCTCTCACACTGGTGGTTGGTTCCAACCACTGACTAGTCCCCTCCTACTCAGGCTTGATCTTTTATTATACAGTTCTAGTGCTCTGTACAACTTGTTTCATTTTGGGGGGGAGGTGGGGCTTTTAAGCAGTGCTCAGACTCAGTATAAGGGCCTGCGGATGCAGTGTTGCTTCGCCCTGTGATGTTGGGGTTAGCTGGGCCACCCCAGTATTCAGGGTCCTCTAGGACTGCACCAGTGGTATTCAGTGTCTTCTAGGATTGCATCCTTCAGAGTTGGATGCATGCAGGGCATGCACCTGAACCCCTGTACTACCACTTTCATTTTGTCTCCTGCTTATTATCTAACCACTCACCTACCTATGTTTTATTTCATGCTTAAGACTTTGAGGATGATTCCCATGGTATTAAATATGAGACAGAAGCTTCTTAATTTCAGCAATACCTCATTAATTTTCATAAATTATTTTAGAATAAAAGGCAATAACATAGTCAATGTTCATACAATTACCAATAGCTCAGTGGTTATCAGTTGGTTTATGAAAGTCACACTGGCACAAGAAAGTCAATTCAGATTGCTTGGACAGTGTGAGGGTTTTTATTTCAAGGTTGAAAATACTAAGGTCAAAGACTGTCTAAATATGTGTTTGTGTTTTAGTGGGGGCAGAATTTGGTCCGTCATCTTTACTAGGGTTTCCTTTTTTGGTTCTTTTATATCATATATTTATTTTGTATGATGAATATCATACAATATATGATATAAATGTATGAATATCATACAAAATAAATATATGATATAAAAGAACCAAAATGCCTCCAAGAGCGTTGAAGAAGTGGTTAAGAGAATGAAGAACCTCTGACTCCGGGCACATCTTTCGATTCTACCGTTCTTCCTGCACTAATTTAATGCCTCAGACCTGGGCCGTACGCAAACAGGATGAGAATGGTCAAGAATCAGGGGTGCTGTCATGTTTGCCAAGGCATCAAAGATCAAATGGGCCGGTCAAGTAATGTGATTCAAAGACGACTGCTGGACTAGAGCTGTTATGGACTGGATTCCACGAGACGTCAGAAGACCTTGTGGCTGCCCACCAACTTGATGGTTAGATTTATTTGTCAAATCCCTGAATGAATGATTTGAGGCTCTTCCTGTGCCTGGAGCAAGTAGATATCATTGGGCTGCACTAGCACGCGACAGGGACAAATGGAGATGCTACTGGTGCCCACTTGAGCAAATCAAAGGTCAATGGGATGACAAGTGATACAAGTGATATTCAGGGAATATTATTGCCATCAAACACTTTGAAAATAGGGTTTTGTTGTTGTTGTTATTGAATAGTATGCCATTATTCCTTTGCTTAACTATTTCCTAGATGCGGGTTTTTCTTTTTAGGAAACCCAACAAAGTCCTCGGAAGTGGAAAGCTAATACATTAAAAATAACCAGGTTACTAAAGTTTCTGCAGCAAGGTCTTCTTCTGTTTCCTTTACATGCGGTGGGTGGAGGTGGTAGACGTGAAACATTTAGAAAGAAAATGTATGCAAGAAATGCAGCAAGACATCATTTCCTTATGACCCAGTAGAAATGGGTTCCAAAGATGTTTCTCTTTGATTCTCTACAAGGGGGTTTGTTCAGCTCTAATTAAGGAACTTTTGCTGTGTTATGGATCTATTAATGTGGTTGAGTTGAACCCAAGCATGATCATAGGATTCTTGGAAAATGTTTTGACCAGATTTCTTACTTCTGGGTCCCATTGGGTCCCAATTTTATGCTCGTAAAAAAAAAAAAAGCATAATATAGCGTACGTCTGCTTTCTGGAGCCCGAGCGGTCCACAGTGCTGTACACCAGGGGTACTTCATCCCTTTACATTTGCTTCATTCTGCTTCCCCCGCAGGCTCAGTACAGGAGGTATCTCAGCTCCGTCTGCAGCTGCTTCAAGCACAGAAGTCACTTGCTCTGAGTGAAAACATGAACAAGACTTTGCAAGTGAGTGTTACTCAGAGGAGGCTCTGGGTGCCCGAACTAGATAATGATAATGGTGGCATCACCTTCCTGAACTGAGCTGAATCACTGGATCCAAATAAACCCAGTAGAGTTATGCACAATATCACCCAATCTCTTGGCAGCCAAGCCCGAGTTGGTCCAACTGCGGGGCCAGAGCCCTGCTCCTGCGGCTGCCTGTCTGCCCCTTCCTCCCAGGGCTGCTTCCTCTCGATTTTAGCTCAACCCAGAAGATTATTTTATCCACAGGTGCGGGGTGTCTTTGGTTTACTTCCCGTGCTGCTTACACTTTACACTGGAGGATGAGCTTCTGGTGTTACCTCTGCTGGCCAACTGAAGGGTTTTTGACTTACCTGTTTGCTCTGTGCTCCATATTAGTAAGCAAGGGGGAAAAAAAAAGAATAGGCTGCCATCAGTGTCTCATCTTAAGGAATGCGCCCCCTGCACACCCCTACCCACCCAAGATAAAGGACCAGGGAGAGTAAAGTGGGTAGGGCACTTGCCTTACATGCTGCCAACCCAGGTTCAATCCTCGGCATCCCATATAGTCCCCCGAGCACTTGCCAGAAGTATCTCCTGAACAGTGCCAGCTATTGACCCAAATATTCCCTCTTCCCCCCCCATCATTCCTCCCCCCAAAAAGGAATGCTTCTCATGGAGGACAAAATGTCAGCGAGCTAGATGTGAGAGAAATTGCTAATATTTGTATCCTCATTTAATTTTCCACTTATTCATTCAATTTCTTGAAAAAATGATTCATTGCTGGCCCTTATAAAGTTATTTTATGTGTGGCCAGGCTTGGTAGTGCTTCTGTCTGGTGGTATTGGGCTGGCAGGGCTGGGGCTTGGGACTGTGCAATGCCTGGGCTAGAACCCAGGACCTCGTGTATACCAAACACAGGCTGTGCTATTTGAGCCACATCTCCACCCTTTGAAGTTCTATTTTATGCATGCTGGTCAGGTATTTGAAGAAGAGTTTCTAATTTCTCCTGGTTATTAAAATGAAACTTGAAACATAGTGAGGGCAACTGATTCATTTTTATTGGAAAATAATTTTTACTTTTGTCTTTTAGGAAGAAGTAGCACAACTAAAAGATGAAATTTCTCTCTATGAATCTGCTGAAAAACTGGGAATACTTTCGAACGACTCAGAAGGAGAGCTAAATGTGGAGCTTACTCAATCCTATGTGGATTTGGGTATTAAAAAAATCAACTGGAAAAAGTCTAAAGTAAAGAGGTATCAAGAAAACACTTTAATTGCCTACATTTATCATGCTGACTATAATGGAAATAAGTGGCACCAAGGGTGCAATGATGAACTGACTGGGGGCTTTTTTTTTTTTGGCCAGCCCTGTAGTGTTTCAGGCTTACTTCTGCTCTGGGCTCAGGGCTCACTTCTGGTGGTACTCAGGCTGTCCTATGTGGTGCCAGAGATTAAACTCAGGTCAGCTGCGTGCAAGACCAAGTGCCTTACCCACCTGCTGTATTATCTGGCCCACTGACTATGGGTTCTTGAATGTAGGATAGTAAGTTGCAGTGATTTCTAACAAAATTAGAAATTTTATCTGAAATCAAAATGAATAGAAACCTCAGTTACTGTATTGCCTTCAAACTGGTCTTTGATCAATTTCAATAAGGTTAAAAAAAGATTAGTTAATATACACAAAGTAAATTTTACAACTGAGATTAAATGTCTTCTACTGTTGAGGTGAGGCCATATTTATTTATTTATTTATTATTTTTGCCTTTTGAACCACACCCAGGTATGCTCTGGGGTGACTCCTAGATCTGCACTCAGGAATTATTCTTGGCAGGCTGAGGGTACCATATGGGCTTTCAGGGATTACCTGGGTCAGTTGCCTACAAGGCAAACTCCCTACCTGCTGGACTATCACTTTAGCCCCAACGTCATATTCTTTGTTAATACTGTGTATTGAAACTAAGTACCTAGCACTTATCAGTAGTACATGAGAAAGTAACCCTTCATTTTCATTAAAAGCCATATCATGTGCAGTCTTTACACTCACTTTAAAGTAGGGATTATTTTTTTTTATATCAACACTTAGAACAGGTAGTTTAGACATCTTATAGGAGGGAATATTTTTATTTATTTTTTACTTTTTTATTTTTTAATGAATTACCGTGAGATACAGTTACAGACTTACAAACTTTTGTGCTTACGTTTCAGTCATACAATGATCGAGTACCCATCCTTCCACCAGTGCCCATTCTCCACCACCAATGTTCCCAGTATTCCCCTCCCCCCCGCCCCCCTCTGTGGCAGGCAGATTCCCTTTTACTTTCTCTCTCCTTTAGGGTGTTGTGGTCTGCAATGCAGGTGTTAAGTGGCCATCATGTTCGGTCTATGGTCTACTTTGAGCACACATCTAGGAGGGAATTCGTAATCATCTTTCCTAGGGATGTGGTGGAGAAAGGCACATTTAGGCCTCATTAAATACTTAGAAGATGGGTGAGGAAGAGGCTGTACATTTTAAAGTCCTTATTCATTTAGAAAGGGACAAGGTTCTGGAGTTAAGCACAAAAGCAACTCAGGAGCTCTTTTCTCCGATAGTGAATTTGCATTTTGTGCTGTCAGACTGAGAGAGACATATCTGAAGTTATTGTGCTATGTGCTGTGAGCAGAGGGTTATTTTTTGCCTATTTGCTCTACTGGCCTAGCACAAGAATGAGAGATGTGGGTCTTTGGAAGAGATTGCGTTCAGGCTTAGGAATGTCTTTTATATGGGGGGGGGGGGTTGGCCACACCAAGCGGTGCTCAGGACTTACTCCTGCTCTATGCTTGGGTTCACGCCTGCCCCTCCTTGGGGAACTATATGCAGTGCTGGGCATCAAAATGGGGTCAGCCATGTGCAAGGCAGGTGCCTTTACCCCTTTACAGAACCTCTAGCCTAAAAATTTTTTGGAATGCATTTGGTTTATGATACCACCTTTTCATTTTATAGTCTTTTTTTTTTTTTTGCTTTTTGGGTCACACCAGTGATGCACAGGGGTTACTTCTGGCTCTGCACTCAGGGATCACTCCTGGTGGTGCTCAGGGGACCCTATCGGATGTCTGGGATAGAACCCAGGTTGGCCGTGTGCAAGGCAAATGCCCTACTCGCTATCCTATTGCTCCAGCCCATTTTATAGTCTCGACTGAATTTTCCATCACTCTGTTCTGTGAGAGTGATAACTACTCACTGTGTTTTTGGTGCCATGTAACTACGTAAAAGTTTAGAAGTCTATAGAAATATCTGGTAAGGTTCATACTTCAAATTGGCTTTCAACGTATTTTAAATATTATGAATCTATTTCCAGAGTAGTAGGAGGGGATTCAACAAATCGAAATCTAAAGTTAATTTAGTTTAATAAGACTCGGTGGATCTGGACGTCAGGCTTTAGCTACACTCACAGCCACAAACCAGAAAGAAGCAAATGACAGAACGAGGTTATGTGACTCTCTGGCTCTTCTCCTGGGTCTATCTTCCCTTTAAAAATCTGTTTGCGGTCAGAGTTAGTTATCTGGGAAGAACATCTGGGGCTGGGTGTTGAGAGAGGTTCTGCCATTGCTTCAGCAAGACAGCCCAGCTTTCCAAAGAGGGGGAAACAAGAGGCTGCAACTATGATCCATAGCAGCATGTCCACAAGCTTGATCCCGAGTAGCTACAGAATGCCTTCTGCTTGGTTAATTAAAGCGAAAGAGGATGAATGAGTGATATGACCATACATACTTACATAATACATGCCTATATATAAAATGGCCTGTGGCCTGTGTGTGGGACCTGGGGCTGAGATCTCTAAGCCTGCTTGGATCGGACTGGGCCTCTTTGGCCCAGATCCCCTATTTTCCAGTAGCTAGGTGGTCACACTCAGAAACTGCCCCCGGTGCCGTGTGATCCCATCAATGGCCAAGATCCAGAGACGATAAAACCAAGCTCCCAGGAGCGACATCTTATAGTCTAGTTCTCCCTCTGGGAGAACCTGGCAAGCTACCGAGAGTTTCCTGCCCACATGGGAGAGATTTGCAAACTCCCTCTGGCTTATTCATATGCCCAAACCAGTAACAATGCTGGGTCTCATTCCCCTGACCCTGAAAGAGCCTCCAATTCGGTACCGTTGGGAAGGACAAGAGAGGCTTCTAAAACCTCAGGGCTAGGACAAATGGAGATGTTACTGAGACCATTTGAGAAAATCGACGATCAATGGGATGATGATGTTGATGATGATGATGATGATGATGATATATAAAATAGATGTTTGGGTAGCCACTAGGACCACATCCAGTGGTTCTGGTACTGGGCTGGGAGCATTTAGTTCTGAGATTAAACTGAGGATCACTCATTCTAGGCATATCCTATATCACTGGAAATGTCACCTGGATTTTTTAGACAGATTTACATAAATTTGTTTTGTTTTTATGTTTTTTGGATTGCACCCAGTGGTGCTCAGGGCTTACTTCGGTCTCTGTGCTCAAGAATGACTCCTGGCAGGCCTGGAAAGGGGCATATGTGGTGCTGGGGATAGAACCTTGGTGAGCAGCATGCAAGGCAAGTGCCTTAACCCCTGTACTATTTCTCTGTCCCCCAAGTTTTAAAGTTTTAAAATTTTAAAACTTCATTATAGGCATCTGGAAAGTTGCTGCTGTGAATGTCTCATTTCCTGTTCAAGCCAGATTAATTTATTCCGAGAAGCTAGTAGAAAGAGCATCAGATTTTGTTTTGAATCATGGTTGTGCCATTTGTCCTTGGGCAAATTTCTTGACTTTTATGTCTGTTTTCTTATCAGACTTTTCTGTTAAGTGAATGATACTTTGATGTTTGGATTAATCCTTGAGGATTATGAAGTGTTCAGATAGATAATTACTGTAAACGAACTTATACAATATATTCTAGTGCATATTGGTGCTTAATTGTGGCTACTATTATTAATTCACTTTTAATTCAACACACACTTTATTAAAAGCCTTCGATTCTCATCTCAATTTTGGGAAAAATGTTGGATCCATTATTACCATTTTAGAGTTGTGCAAACCTGAGTTGAAGAGCCAAACTCTTGCCCAAGAAGACAGATTATTAGCAACAGAACTGTTTTTGAATTCAGAAATTTATTGTTTGTAAATATTCTCTATATTAACATGAAAGTTAAATCTTTTTGCCTTAAATTTTCTTTTTATCTTTATTTTAGAGGTATAATATAATGTATATATTTTAATCTTTTTAACAGATTTACTTTATCATCATATCTACTTAAATGTAGTCTACTTTTACTTACCCTTTTCTATTTAATTAGTACTCATAGCAAATATTATTTAATTTTTTGAGGTTTATAGAAAATAAACTTGGCATCACATTATCATTATCACAGTAAAAAGAATGTCGTTTCTAGCCATTTGGGTCTAGAAACAGTAAAGCGCAGAGAGAGCAGCCAGTGAGGCGTTTATTGACACAGGATAGGTCTACAGAAGTTTAGCAGTCTGTTCATTCCACCAACCACTTTGTAGAGAAGAACGGAATTGGGACTTTGAGGAAAAAGAAAAATATTTATTCACAGTTCAAAATGAGATTAGATTTTGTTTGTTTGTTTGTTTGTTTGTTTTTTGGGCCACACCCAGTGATGCTCAGGGCTTACTGCACTCAGGGATCACTCCTGGCAGTGCTCAGGGGACCTTAAAGGATGCCAGGATCAAAGTTGGATGGGCTACATGCAAGGCAATGCTCTACCCACTCTACTGTCTCTCCAGATGAGAGTAGACTTAAGGAAAAAGATCTGTACACTGTTTCTGCATGACTGTGATTCTCAGAACAAGAAGAAGCAATGCTTTTCCCAGGATGGAGAATTTTAATTCTTGCTTGACTTGAGTTGCTTTCAAAGCACTGATCCAAATATTAGCATGGATCCAAGCTTTTATCCCCAACTTCTGCCTATCTCAAGCTACTGCCTAGGAAATTTTCAGAGTTTAGCTTCAGTGTTCTATTTCACCTTCATGGCATTTGAGTAGCTAAATGTGCATGCGGCTTGCAGACAGCTTCCCCTTTCCCTTATTATAGTTGGCTGCAAAGCTTGAATAATAAACATTTAACAAGTGGAATGCCTTTTTCCTTTGGTCTTCTCAGCAGGTTTCATAAGGGACTACAGTTTATTTAGATTTAGAGGAACTGACTTAGGGGAGCCTTCTGCAGGACTGGTCACCACTGCCGACTTTTTCCCTTTTGGGAAAAAAAGAAAAAATTATTTTAGCAAGCACTTTCTCTACTCTTTCACTTGGCTTCCTCAAGAAGTACATGCTGTGCTCTTTCTTCCACTGGTCAGTGTTCAATGAGAAATGCAAGGAGGGATGCATAATTTGTTAACTGGACGAAATAACCTTTCAGCAAGGTTAAAGTTAATCCAAAATTTCATAACATGGGGATATGTATTTTATATTAGAATATGCTATTTGCTAGCATTCCAAATAGGTTATACCTATATAAATTGACATTTATATATATAAAAGTATCTTTATTGATTGGTAGGTTGTGGATTGCAAGGTTGCATTTTACTATTTTTGCTGGAGGAGGAATAAAATTTTATTTATTGAGGAATATTTTCTTCCTGGAGCGATAGCACAGCGGGTAGGGCATTTGCCTTGAATGAGGCCGACCCGGGTTCAGTTTCTCCATCCCTCTTGGAGAGCCCGGCAAGCTACCGAGAGTATCCCACCTGCATGGCAGAGCCTGGCGAGCCACCCATGGCGTATTTGTTATGACAAAAACAGTAACAAGTCTCACAATGGAGACGTTACTGGTGCCCGCTCGAGCAAGTCAATGAACAATGGAACGACAGTGCTACAGTACTTCTCATTGGTTTAATGTATTGTGAAATTTAAAGAGTGGTTTAACACTTCACTTTTATATGTGATTGGAATCGCTGCCCCTGCCAACAATGTCCCAGTGCCACCCACCACCCAAAAGATCAGTTTACCCATTTCACCCATCTCACTTTCCCTCTTCCCCATATCTCTCACTCAGTCTAGCTTTTTAAAAACTAAATCTTGTAATTAAACTAGCTTTGTAGCATTCTACCAGTTTGTTTGCTTAACTTACTTACTCTCTCCACATGAGTGGAACCATCCAGTAGTTTATACTATTAACAGTAATCCCCTGAAGATCCAGCCATCTTGTTCCACATGGTACAATTCATCTTTTTTTCTTTCTTTTTTTAAAAGCAAAGTGATATATTAATGAGTATATTTACCGCAACTTCTTCATCTAGTCATCTGTTGATGGGCATTTAGTTTGCTTTGTGGTTTTGGCTTTCATGAATAATGCTGCTGATGAACAGGGATAAAGTAACTTTTGAATTGGGGTTTTTATATTTTTCAGATAAATGCCTAGAATTCATCTCACTGGATTATATAGGCTATTTCCTTTTTTATTTGGAATCTGCAGGAGCAGGAGTTCCTTTTGTAATTAAAAATTTTTTTTTTATTTTTAATTTTTTAATTTTTTTTGCTTTTTGGGTCACACCTGGCGATGCACAGGGGTTACTCCTGGCTCTGCACTCAGAAATGACTCCTGGCGGTGCTCAAGGGACCATATGAGATGCTGGGAATCGAACCCGGGTCGGCCGCATGCAAGGCAAACGCCCTACCCGCTGTGCTATTGCTCCAGCCCCCTGTAATTTTTTTAAAAAAAGCAAACCTATTCATCTTTTCTCTGTGTGTATAATATGTGAACATTCAAATGAGTCTAACATTTCAAACCCCCTCTGTAGTGATGTGGTTTTTCTCATGATTATGTGTTTCTCATAGATTTCGTGGAGAAAAAGTTCCATTTCTATCACATTATCCTAAGGGTAGACACTATCACAGTTTCTTTCCTTTTTTTGGGGGGGAAGGTGTTTATTTGGGGAGACTGTACTTGAGGGGCTCAAGTGACTACACCTGGCGTGCTGAGGAGGGTTCACTTCCAATACTACTCTGGGGAGCGTGCAGTGCTGGGGATCAAACCCGAGCCTCTGCTTGTTAAGCATTTAGCAAACCTTTAGCATTTAGCAAAGCCAGTTCTCCAGCCCCCATTTCTTTTCTAAAGTAATTCTCTCCTTTATTATGGAATCGTTAGAAAATACCAATTAAGAAAACATAAGAAAATTGGAATCTGCATAATCTGTAGCTCCCATGAAGAAAACCATTACAATTTTGGTATATAACTAAAATCCACATCTGTAGTGTGTTTTTCTAAAAGAAAACAATATTAGATCTTCTGTTTTATTGTGTCTTTCAACTTGGTGCATTTTTAAGTTTTCCGGTGTCAGTAAATCTTGACATAGATTTATAGGTGTATATGGATGAATATGCTATTTTCATTACTAATGTGTTTAAACATTATTATACATCATGTAATGTCCTTGCAAATGTTCTTGTAGTCAAGCCTTTATTCACATCTTTGACTATTTCTGTAGGATATGGGTGGATGTTCTTGCACAGGTGTGCACATATTTGTGGCTTTTGGTACACTGGCCCCGCAGCCTTACACTTTGCATTATTACCCACATCACTTGGTAGGGCCTCTCTGTAATCCTAGCCAGTGTTGATAGCTATCACTTTTCCTGCTTAACATTTTTATGCAGTAGCCCTCTCACTCTTTTCCATTTCCTGGTTTCTTGATGGTATTTTTCTAGTATTATTTATAGTTTTATTTTATTTTTGATCCCCTTATAGTCAAGAAATATGACATATAAAGAGAAGTGCATGAAACATAAGTGCATAGCTTAAAGAATGATTATAAAGTGAATGCTCATGGAAACACCACCCAAGAAATAAATATTGCCAGCAACTGCCCACATTACTCTTTCCAGTCATAACTTTAAGTCAGTTACTACCTGAACTGTTATGACAGTCAGTTTCTGGTTTTTGTTTTCTTTTTAAGACTTAATTACTCACACCTAAACACTATAGGTTGGGTTTGTGTTTATACAAAAAAGCCTAATATGTCAGCTTTTTAAAAAAATCTATAGCTTTATTGAAATAGATTTCAAATACCATAAAGCATAGCCATTTTTTTGATTGAATAACTGTGAGCTACAGTTACAAAACTTTAATGTTTGAGTTTCAGTCCCACAATGGTCGAACACCCATTCCTTCACCAGTCCACATTTTCCGCCACCAGTGTCCCCAGTATCTCTCCACCCCCTCTCCTGTCCCACCTTCCCCTCGTCTCTATGGCAGACAATTTCCCTCTTACTCTTTCTCTACTTATGGGCATTATGGTTTAAAGCATAGCCATTTAAAGTGTACAGATCAGTTGTATTCACAGACTTTTGCAACTGTCGCTAAAAACTAATTTTCAAATATTTCAGCATCACTCAAAGAAACTCAAGATCTTTTACGAGTCATTCCCCATTACTTTTTTTTGTTTTCTTTTTGTTTTTTGCCTCTTAGCATTAGTCTGTTTACCTCCCAGAGTTCTATTTTGTCTATTTTTAAGGCTGCACATAAGTGAGATCAGGTGATATCTGGTCTGTTTTTTTTTCACTTCACGTAATGATTTCAAGGTTCATCTGTGTTTCGTTCCATCTTGCAGTCAAGTAACAATTTGCTACATGATTAAATGGCATTTTGATTATTAACCCTTTAGCTGATAGACGTTAATTTAGATGGTTACTACTTTCTGTTATGGATGTTATATGATCACTGTGCAGAAATTTTTGTGTGGTCATATGTTTTTGTTTCTTATCCATATAGGTCTAGGAATGCAGTTGCTAAGTTGCATGTTAAATATGTGTTTAGCAGTTTGAAAAAGGTCATGTTGTTTTTCTGAAGTGGCTGCATCGTTTTCACATTTCCGCAACAATCAACGAGGGTCCAAAATAGCTCCACCAACACTTGTTATTTATTTATTTTTAATTGTAGAAAGGGGGTTTCCAGGAATTAGCTGCCACAGGTTTTAAATGTGTCACTAGAGGGGTCTGTGCAGTGGTACAGCCAGGAGGGCGTTTGTCTTGCTCTTGACTGAACTGGGTTTGATCCCCACCAACCCATGGGGTCCCCTGAGCCATCATTGCCATCTGTGCCCCTCAAATCAAAGAAGTTGGAAATAAAGGGCTGGAGTGATAGTAAAACAGGAAAGTAAATGCAGAAAGTAAGTCTGCATTTACTTTCCATTTGGCAGACCTGCGTTCGATCCCTGCACCACTGGAGAGATTCTCCTCCTCGCCAGACTGGATCAGAGCAGCCCAGATTCGGAGCCTTACCTGTTGCACTATTGCTCTGGCCCTGTAATTTTTGAAGTTTTTATATTAAAAGATATTGAGCAATAGCACAGTGGGTAGGGCATTTGCCTTGCATAAGGCCGACCTGGGTTTATTTCCTCTGTCCTTCTTGGAGAGCCCGGCAAGCTATCGAGAGTTATCCCGCCCGAACGGCAGAGTCTGGCAAGCTTATTTGTGAAGTATTGGATATGCCAAAAACAGTAACAAGTCTCACAATGGAGACGTTACTGGTGCCCGCTCGAGCAAATCGATGAACAAGGGGATGACAATGATACAGTGCTACAGGAGATATTGACTCCATTGGAATGACAGTTGGGCCTGGCGATGCAGTGCTGCTCTGGGACACCCCCAGTGTTCTTGGGAGCTCTGAAGGCCACGTGGGCGGTGCTTGGGGGTGCTATTCAACGGTAGGAATTGAATTTGGGACCGCAGGCACCTCAGACAGGCATTGCAGCTCTGTGAGCACTCACCCTGCTCCAGATCTGGGCTGCTCTGATCCAGTCTGGCGAGGAGGAGAATCTCTCCAGTTTCTTCCAGCTGTGAAGTTTACTGATGCTAGTATTGGGATTCAGTTAGGATGGTTTTTATTTTTGTTATCTTTTTTCCCATTGTTCAAGTGCATACTCAGATTTGTGTTTAGTAAGAGAGAATTAGAAGCCAATCAATTGAAATGGCTGCTGTTTGCTACTCTCTTCCCCGCTTTAATTTGTGTCGTTTCTCTGAGTCATAAAGAGCAAGCATACACAGCATTCGGGTTGTGAGAACATGTGGCAGAAAGTCTGCAAACAGGCCGCAAGTCTCTTCCAGTGAATTACGTTTTGTGTTTTAGTAATACAGTAAAAGTGAAATATCACCCACCCATAGACCCTTGAGGGATGATAAGGGATTTTTGTGGTAAGCTATGAAGTTTTGGGAACTTTGCCCATTGAGTGTTCATTATGTGGCAGGTACTATGCTGGAAACTTGGCATTTCTTACCCTGTTAAAGTTTCTTCCTTTTCATTAGATAGCATTCCCACTTTCGATATAAAGAAATGGAGAGGAAAAGAGCATCCTGGCGATCTGGATAGGGCATCTTTGTGCAGGATACATCTTAAAATTGTTTTTGCAGTTCTGTGTATAGTTAGATATCACTCAATCTGGTTGCCCCAGTACATAATAGTTTTTTATTTTATTTTTGTTTTTTAAATGTTTATTTATTTATTTTTAATTTATTTTTAATGGAATCATGGTGAAATACACAGTTACAAAGCTGTTCATGGTCGGGTTTCAGTCATACAATGATCCAATACCCACCCCTCCACCAGCCTCCACTTCCTACCCTAATGACCCCGGTTTTCCTCCTGCCATCCACCCCCACAACCAGCCTCTCTGGCAGGCACTTTGCTTCTCTCTCTCATGCTCTCCCTCTCTCTCTGTCTCTCGGTAGTTTTAAAGGACTAACTGTACTTGACTTGCAGCTCCATTCAATCTTGACGGTGATCATTTCTCTATTAGCTCTGTGAAGCAGGAGACCCCCGGTGAAGAGCTTTCCAAAGATGAGGTCATTCTGCAGCTGAAGGCTGAAGTGCGGCATTTGCTGGGGAGCAACTCGGTGAAGCGTCAGTTGGTGTCTCAGTTACAGAATAATCTCAAAGACTGTCAAAAGAAAATCGAAGATCTGCAAGGAGTGGAGAAGGATGGAAAAAGCATGGAGATTGAGGTTTGTCGAGTTTGTGCACATAAGCTATTCCTAGAAGGTTCAGTCAAAACAGAATTTCCTAACCCACTCCTATTATTAGTATTAATTATTATTATTATTTTGGTGAAGCAAGATAGTTTTTACTAAAACTTATTTAGAAAGATGTGAGGGGAGAAAAAGGGAGAAACGCATGTTCAGGAGAGAACCCAGGCTTCTCCAGAGACAAATAAGCAAGCAAAGAAACAGCCAAGCAAGCGAGATATGTGTTCAAAGGAGAACACAGGCTTGAAGAGCCATAATTTATACATTTAAAGTAAGCCTTATCTTTCCGAGGTTTATTGGTTTTTTTCTCTATAGAGGAAATTGGGGGTGGGATGGGGGAGTCCCAAGAAGTGCTCAGCGGGTCTGGGGGCTCCGTTGGCAGTTATTGGCCAACTTGGCCTGTGGTTCAATGGAAGGGGCTGAGGATGTTATGCTGAACAGAACACCTGGACCACCCTTTCCATGCTGGTGGCCTCCAGGACTGCATGTGGCCATGTCGTGGGATCTCCAAAGCTGCATCCGGCAATGCTTGGGGACCTTGTGGTCCCGGGATTGAATCTGGGTTGGATGTGAGTTTAAAGATGGAAATGCCTCTTAAAATATTGTATTTTCTGGCTGGAGACTTATTTCAGTGGTAGGTCTACCCTGCATGTGGCTGGTCTGGGTTTGATCTTCAGCACTCCGTATGGTCTCCTGAGCCCTGCCAGGAGTGATCCCTGAGCACTGAGGATTAAACTTTAGGATTAAGCCCTGAGCACTGTTGGATGTGGCCCCAAACCTCCAAAATAATAATAAAAAAAAATCCCTCTAAAAAGAAAGGAAGATATTTTCTCATTATACTTGGCACTTAGTAAACGAGATGCCAATTAGGTTGAGTTCCTTTTCCACAAATCCAAGCAGCATGCTACATTGTGAAGCATCCGCATTCTCTATGACTGGCTTATATTGATAGTTCTTTAAATTTTCACATTGAATTCTTTTTAGTATTTTATAAATGCAATTCCTCTGTTCTGCGTTCCCATAACAAACTATTTTGCATAAGGAAATCGTGGAGTTGTGTTACAGGTGGGAAAGGCACAGTACTTAATTTTATATCATTGAAGTCCATCTCTAGGAACATGAGGTGATTGTGTGGTTCTTTTTGATTATATTCTTTCAGCAAATTGAAACTCTCTGATCAATACTTTCTGACCACTAAGTAGGTTTATAGGTCAAGGTTAGCTCCCCGGAGACCATCACAGATCTCTAGAGTTGCTCCCATTGAACAGCTTCCATTATGTGTGTCCCTTATGTATAGACAATCTGCTTATACTCTTATTAGAAAGTCTGTAGCAAGGACCTAGTAACTGAAAAGAAAGGGCTGTGTGTTTGTGTGGGGGTGGGAAGAATGAATGTAGGTAACATGTATGAATGTAGGTGCCATGTATTTCTTTTCATCCCATGTATTCCTTTTCCTCCCGGATGGAATCTTTAGCTTTTTGTTATTTAATCTCCTGATCTTTTAATCTAGGAGGAGGAATCATTAAAATAATCACAATCAAAACAAAGTATGCAGTAAGTTCTGTGGTGCTTATCATGACAGAATTTTAATTATATCTAGCTTACTTTCCAGAAATAATAGTGTTTTCACGGTTAAACGTCCTACCTCATCTGGTTTCTTCTGAGTATGTGTTAAGGACAGCACTGATTTCAGTGTTTATAGCCACGTGGGAAAGAACTGTTTCCCACAGCACTTTGTGACACTTTTAAATCAAGCCATTTTATTCCCATATATTTCTTCAAAAGAATGGGAATGACACATCCTAATTTATGTTAGATTGGAGCTGATGAGAGAAGCAATGGCCGTTACTTAAAGGAACTTAAAATCTAGAGACGCACTATTCAATAGAAATAAAATGGAGCCACAGAAGTAATTTTTAAATCTTCTAGTAGTCTCATTAAAGTAAAAGATGAAATAAATTTTATTTAATACATATTTTATTATTATGTAATCAGCTTAAAATTATTTACGAGAATTTGCATTTGTGTATGTGCTGTAGTTCCTGAGATCTTGTGTGCATTTTTGATTTATGGAACATATCAAGTCACTGTGACCCTATGTAACTACTGGTTAACATGCCCAAAGTAGAGATCTATAAGTAGATGGGCATGTTTATCTGTGTATAAGATTGACTGAAGTGACAAAAGTCCAGTGAACAGGGTTGGGGCTAGATTGTAAGACAGACTTAGTAAAGTAGTTAAGGAGGGAACTTTTGATTTAAATCCATAGTCAAGTTAAAAGGGATTATTTTAGTACATAAAAGGATGTAGCAAATTAGCAACTGTAATTAGGCCATGTAAATAGGAGTCTTAATTATATAAGTTCAGTGTTCTAAAATCTTTAATAATATAAATGACTCAGTATCAGCTTTAGGAGATCCGTGCCTTGGCAGTGCTACTCCTGGCACAGTGCTCAGGGGCAAGTTCTGAATTAACTCGGCATATGTCTTTTATGAACATCTAAAAGATATTGATGTGCTTATTGTTTTATATGCACATTGTGCATTTTATGTCGTGTTTGGCTCAGATGAAACTGTTTAAAATTATGGTTTTTGCTTTCTGGTCACACAGTGCAGTATTAGGATATTTTAAGGACAAAATTTGATGAGACATATCAGAGTTATCAGTCTGGACATTCATAGCATTATGCAGTGTTGGCGGGTAGGGAGTTGAATCAAATACTGTGTTGTTGAAATCAGGAAAACAACTTGGGCCACTAAGGTAAAATGTGGGTGAGGACTTAGGAAAACCAGTCAGTCAGTCTACTTCTGCACTGGAGTTTTTAAGTAAAACATGAAGGTCTTTCCATACATTGATCTCTCCGTATTTGATAGGCAACGTTCTATCGCCAGTTCAGAGGAAGACTCCAGGCTAGTCTCCTTAGACGCAGAAATTAGAAGATAATCATCGGATTAGTGTGTCACATTTCAAGTTTTCATGGAAGATGTCTTCAGAAAAGGAAGAAATATTGTTGTGACATTTAAGTAGTTTAAACTATTTCTCTTTAAAAGTTTTTTTTTTTTTTTGCTGATAAGTAACCAGTACTCATGAGTTTGTAGTGTGATAATATGGCAAAACTTGAGTATGATAACTTATTATGAAGAACATTTTTCTGTGGTCTATTAGTGTGATTTTACTTCCATTTTTAGTAATAAAATATAGTGGGGAGGAGATGGAGGTGTTGGAGAGAGAGACAGAGACAGACAGAGACAGGGACAGGGAGAGAGAGAGGGAGAGAGTGAGAGCGTATGGGAGGTAACGTACTGTCTTTGCAGACAGCTTGCTGTAACCTTGCTTCAAATCCCCAGCAACACATGCAGTCCTTTGAGGCAGGGATGGAGAGAGGAAAGATTTTAATAGTCTGAAAAAAAATTTATTAAAAAAAAAAATCTCTCCAATGGGGAAAGAGATCACTGTCATCCTGTTGCTCATCTAAAATCTTTAGTAATATAAATGCCTCAGTATGAGTTTTAGGAGATCTGTGATAGAACATAGTGTGTTGACTACAGTTGAAAAAGTTTGAGGGGTATTCTCTTAAAACATACAATGCTATCAACTAGAGTCAATAAAAATAATTTTATCTATTTATGGAATCACTTGAGTCAATATGAATTCTGTAAAGAAATACAAAATAGATAAACAATTAAATAGGTATGAAAGTATGATGAAACATGGGACGTTTTCTTACACAGTCTCAACATTCTCTTTAGAGGGCACTTTGTATGCTGGAGCCATAGCACAGCGGGTAGGGTGTTTGTCTTGCACGTGGCTGACCCGGGTTCGATTCCCAGCATCCCATATGGTCCCCTGAGCACCTCCAGGAGTAATTCCTGAGTGCATGAGCCAGGAGAAACCCCTGAGCAAGCCAGGTGTGACCCAAAAAGGAAAGAAAGAAAGAAGGAAGGAAGGGAGGGAGGGAGGGAGGGAGGAAGGGAGGGAGGGAGGGAGGGAGGAAAGCACTTTGGCTTTTTTGCTTTTGGGGTCACACCCAGCATGCTGAGGGGTTACTCCTGGCTCTGCACTCAGGAATTACTCCTGGTGGTAGTTGGGGGATCATATGGGATGATAGGGACCGAACCCAACTCAGCCACATGCAAAGCAAGCACCCTACCCACTATACAATGATTCAGCTCCCAATAAGGCACTTAAAAATTTTTTTTTTAGTTTGTTTTTTTTATTAGTGAATCACCATGAGGGTACAGTTACAGATTTGCATATTTTCATGCTTGTGTTTCAGTCATACAATGCTCGAGTACCCATCCCTCCACCAGTGCCCTTTCTCCACCACTGAGGATCCCAGTATCCCTCCCACCCCCTCACCCCACCCCCTCATGCCACCCCTCCTCCATGGCAGGACATTCCCCTTTGTTCTCTCTCCTTTTGGGTGTTGTGGTTTGCAATAGAGGTATTGAATGGCCATCGTGTTCGATCTATAGTCTACTTTCAGCACGCATCTCCCATCCCGAGTGGGTCCTCCAGGCATCCTTTACTTGGTGTTCCCTTCTCTATCTGAGCTGCCTTTTTCCCCCAGCATGTGAGGCTGGCTTCCAAGCTGTGGAGCAAATCTCCTGGTACTTATCTCTACTATTCTTGGGTGTTATTCTCCCATTCTGTTATTTTACATTTCACAGATTAGTGCAATCTTTTTATGTCTGTCTCTTTCTGACTCACTTCATTTAGCATGATACTTTCCATGTTGATCCACTTATATGCAAAGTTCATGACTTCATCTCTTCTAACAGCTGCATAGTATTCCATTGTGTAGATGTACCAAAGTTTCTTTAACCAGTCATCTGTTCCCGGGCACTTGGGTTTTTTCAGTAAGGCACTTTTAAAAGTAGAGAAAGTAAACAGAGGCACCAGAGATTCCACTTCACAACTGATCAGACATACTGATCTGTCACTTCTGGAGCATTCATGCCAGAAATGCAGAACTTAGATTCAGTAATACCAGGAAAACCCAATTGAAGGGAATCCTACAGAATAACTGGCTGATATAACTGTCTCAGTGTGGGGACAGGGGTCAGAGAGATAGTACCGGTCTTAAGGCCTTTGCCTTATATTCCTCTGACCTTTCCTGGTCTTGACTGTTTTATTGAGGTTCTGTCTAGGGACCAATATTTATTTGTGATGTTTTTGTGATATTTATTTGTAATGCTTTTGCAGTTTTTAAAAATATGTATAGAATTATTTTAAAGTGAGTGCTGAGAATTTTATTAACTTGAAAAACTTTTAAACATTTTTTTGTTTTTTTAACTATTAGGCTAAAGCAAAAGCCTCCGAAAGAAGCACTAATCAATTATGTGCTGACTCTTCTACCTGTGATTTGATGGTGAAGGATGATATTCTGCGACTAAAAAATGAAATTCAAGTTTTACAACAACAAAATCAGGTGATTAAAACAATGTGCTTTTTTTTAGTGAGAGTTTTCATAATCTTAACTTTTTTTTTTTACAAGACTAATAGTTTTTGTTTTTTTTTTCCCCGAATATACATGAGTTATTTGAATTAGTGGGCAAGTATATTGGTTGGTGATTATTCTAGTTTTCTTTACCCTAGTGGTCATAAGACAGTAGTTTCAGAAGGTGAATTAGTGGACTCATTTTTCCTCTCTGTCAAGCATGATTGATTGAAGTGTTTTTTCTTTCATTTTGGTGATTACTGAAGATTATTGAATTCTAAGATAAATTTTCTTTTTTTTGTTGCTAGTTGTCAGGGGCCAATCCTGGTTGTGCTCAGGGCCCTTTTAGGAGGGGTTCACATACGGGGTAGTGGGGATCAAATGCAGCGTCTTGCGTATACATGCATGACCCTGCATTTGATAGATTCCTGACCCCTCCCAGCCTTATTGTAAGGCATGAGTTAGCTAAAACTCTGACTGAATTCAACACTCTGCTCTACTCTGTTTTGGGGTCATACCTGACGATGCTTAGGAATCACTCTTAGTGGTGCTCGGGGAACCATATGGGATGCCAGGGATTGAACCTGGGTCAGTCCTGTGCAAGGCAAGTGCCTTATCCTCTGTACTTTCTCTCCAGTCTCTGAATGTTTGCTTTTAGTATATTTTAAAATAAAAAGTGTTACCTTTTACTTCTTTCAAAAAGCTAGGTATCCAGGAAATAAATCAATGTTCTTGTCAAAGCATCGGGCTGCCTTTTCTTCTGTAGAATTTTAAAATTTATATGTCAAATACTACTTCCAGGGTACCTCTAAAGCATGGAGGATGTTTAAAGATGAGATTAGACAAATCAATAAAAATTGTTTATTTCCTCTTAACACTTTATTCTTTTGTTATCTAGGAACTTAAAGAAACTGAAGAAAAACTGAAAAGTAAAAATCAAGATTTATGTAACCAAATGAGACAAATGGTACAAGATTTTGACCATGATAAGCAAGAAGCTGTGGATAGGTATAGACTATTAAAGACCCAATATCTTCCTGGTAGACCTTCCCTGGCTTTCTTTCTTCTCCTCCAAATAAAAATCAAGAGAATTAATGAAATCCACCTTTCCTATCAAAATTGTGGGTTGGAGAAGACGAGTTTCTTTCTTCTCAAAACAGAATTTGGAACATGTTTCCATAGAAATGATGATCCATGGTAGTTTGGGTTCTATAGCACCATCAAAACAGTACTTCACTTCAGTAGTACAGTTTAATGGTATTTTAAAGGCTATCTTAGGAAATTGTTCTTGTATTTTAAAGGCTAGGTTAGGAAACTGTTCTTCAGAAGGAAGAAATATGTCTTCCAAATACAAGATAATAAATTTTGAAACAGAATTTTGGAACATAACTTACTTGTAAGTTGGATACGAGTTGACCTGGGATTTTGGATTTACAATCTCAGTTATTTTAATTAATTTGTTTATAAACAGAATTCCTTGGCCCAGGATAGTTACCTCTATTTTACGGATGAAGACTTTCTCACACCTAGATTTCTGGTTTTTCTCTAGATGCACATGGAGAAAGGCTATTTGGAATATTTTCATTAGGCCAACTGTTGTAAATTAGTGATTATCGCTTTTGGTTGGAGAAAGCTGGTGTGACTTTCATTATAGTTTGGGTTGCAGGAAGGAGTGTAGGGAAACCAATGGATCTTGGTGTTTCCAGCCTCGTGGGCACTGTCTTAGATGCTGCTCTCTGCCATCTCTCTCTAGGTGTGAGAGGACTTACCAGCAGCACCACGAAGCCATGAAGTCTCAAATCCGGGAAAGCCTGTTAGCAAAGCACACTTTGGAGAAGCAGCAACTCTTTGAGGTTTACGAAGGGACCTGTTTGCAGCTTAGGTGAGAGTAAATGAGTCAAACTGCCCTGTAGGTTGCAGAGACCCATTTTCCTCTCCTATATTTTAGAGGCAAATTGTTGATTCTGTAGCCCTGGCATTATGTGGTTATTTTGTGGCTCATTTTGTGTATCCAAGGTCTGACTTAGATAAGGTGAACAAGGAGTTGACGGCTGTGCAGGAGTGTTACCTCGAAGTGTGCAGAGAGAAGGATCTTCTCGAATCAAGTATCAGGAAGACCATGGAAAAGGAGCATCGTGCTCAGGAGAAGAAGGTACAGTACCTGCTCTCTTTGTTGGCTTCACTTTGTTTTTCTGACCTTACTGCTTCCATTTCAATTCATACACTGTGTTCTCTTCTGATGTGGGAAATGCATCCATGGACTTTTTTTTTTTTTTTGCTTTGCTTTGAACTGTGTTACTTGATAAAAATCACGAAGCCTAATAGCAAATTGTGAAATGGCTATCAAAATTGTAGTAGGAAATGGAATTATATGTAGAAAATGGAATATAATGAAAAGTGGTTATTCCATGAAGGGTTATTCTAGGAGGCTAAAAAAGTAATTAAAAAAATAAAAGTTGTCAGAATAAGCAAGAGTGGGCCAGTCTCGTTCTGAGTCCAGAAAGTAAGACTCTTCCTGTGGCATTGATTTATAGGCTACTCAGGTGATCCCGCATAGTCCTGACTAAGCCCTGAGTATTGCGTCTGCGACATTATCCTCTAGCCCATCTTTCCCTCATCACCTTTTCTGACATTTAGTTCTTCTGGGAAGCTGGAGCCATAGCACAGAGGGCTGGAGCGATAGCACAGTGTAAGGCATTTTGCCTTGCACGTGGCCTACCGGGGTTTGATTCCTTCGCCCCTCTCGGAGAGCCCGGCAAGCTACCGACGGCAGAGCCTGGCAAGCTACCCCTGCTCTATTCAATATTCGATATGCCAAAATCAGTAACAAATCTCAAAATAGAGACGTTACTGGTGCCTACTCAAGCAAATCGATGAGCAATGGGATGACAGTGACAGTGACAGTGGGAAGCCGGGAGAGAGTTTCAAACTACATTTCCTCATTGAAAAGTGGGTAATGTGCAGACTGCAGGAAGGTCCTGGGATTAGTCTGAAACTTGTATGTATCTCAGGACCTGAGGGTGCTCTAGGTGCTCTATCCCAGTGGCCCTTGGTGAGTGGCTGGGAGTCAATCACATCAGCCTCTGGCCCTCCTGCCCCCTTTCCTGTCCTGACCTCCAGCCCCACCTGACCCTCCCTTCCACCAAGGTAGCCTGCAGACCACAGTTTGAAAACCACCTGCATTAGGATTAGAAAATATTTTTAAAGGTTTGAGTAAAACAGTCAACCTAGAGGTTTTCGAAAAAGAGTTCTATTAAAGCTAGTTGTTAACGTCCACAAACTGTAAAAGAACATTAAAGGGCACAGGAAAAATTTGGTTCATTTAATATTTTAGTTGATTATTTTTGAGTAGGTTAGTTAATATGGTAAAAAAACAAGTCTTGTATACATATCATGTAGTAGGAAAAGAACTTCTAAAGGGAGCTCTTGTATTTTAGTTAGTACTGGCAGCATAAAAGTTAAAAGGGATCTTAAATTACCTAGAAGTGACCGACTTCATTTTCAGTAATGTTTTAAAAAATGAAAACAGGGAGAACATCTCTAGTGTGATTCTTTTCTTTTTTAAAATATATAAATTGGCAAGAACATAATAATTTTCTCAGGAAGGTATGTCTCTTTTTTAAAAAGTATATACGTTCTGGTATTTTCAAAAGAATCAATTTGGCTGTAAATTTGAATCTCATATAATTGGTCAGTTGTAATTAATAGCTGCTACTGGCTGATATTTTGGTTCAGGAATATTTGTGGACTGGAACAAGAAGGAAAGTTTAAACTGTTGTTTGGCCCTTCCCCAAAAACTTTACAGTATGTTACTTTTTTTTCTTTCTTAAAAACATCAGTTTTTTATTATTTTTTTTATTTCTTAAAACGTCAAACAGCTCAATTCTCTTGCATTTGGTGTGTGGTTCTAGACATTTTTAGCTATGAACACATTGATCAGGGTACAGGGCAGTTTCACCACCTTGAGAAAAGTCATACATTCTCTTTGTAGTTAGATGGGATTCTGAGGCTAGGAGTTGGGCATATGCAAGGCAAGTGTCTTGTGCTGCCCTGTCTCTCTGGCCCCAGGCAAAACTTTCTGAATTAAATATTCCTGTCGTATATTCAAGTGGCAGATCCTTGAGAATTGCAAATCTTCTACTTCTGTTAAGAAAGGAAGCCAGGTTTCCCTTATTGGCGGATTGCATGACTCCATATTCCCTCAATATTTCTATTCATATTCCTATTCCTCAATATTCATATTCATATTCCTCAATATTCCCTATGTTGTGAGTTTGTAACTCTTCCCAGAGGTAGAGTTTCTCATGCGTCTTACTTGGCCACATGGATGACTTAAATGGGGACATTCCCTAATATTACACCAAAACAGATTTGCAAAGTATTGATGCATTGGGGCTTGCAAGCTTTATGTTCTTTGGAACCAGGATCAAGGGCAGTTTGCTGGCTGATGACACATGACTAAAGTCATCACCATTGTCCTATTAGATATGAAACAAATATGACACACAGGAGTGAGGTTATTCTAGACTTGTATTGTCCAAGGAGGTTAGGCTTAGACTAAGCTGACTTAGACTAGAAGCAACACCAGCTGACTCAAAGAACGATGAGACTTAGATTTTTTGGTTGTTTGGGGGTATGCCTGATGGTACTCAGGGCATACCCTTAGCTCTGCTCTCAGGGATCACTCCTGGCAGTTGTCAGGGGGCCATATGTGGTGGTAGGAATCGAATCCTGAGTGGTTGCATACAAGGCAAATACCCTACCTGCTCTACTGTTGCTCTGGTCCCTGAAGATTTTATTTTTAATCACTAAATTTTGTCTCGTATATCATGTCATGAAACTGATAGACTGATGAACACAGAAAAAATGTAGATTCATGTGGGAATCACTTAAAGACAGACACACAGACAAGACAACTTGTAGATTTCCTTGTACAGTCAAATGAATATAATAATAGTGATATATGATTTGACACTCAACAACTCCTCAGTTGTGCTCTTGAGACTGTGTCCTACATTCTTAGCTCAACTGTGATCCCTATGACTTAGTTTGATTAAGTAGGTGCCTGTCACTGGAAGCTTTTTGAAATCATACGGCTCTGAAGAAACACAGACAGCTGTGTTCGTGGTATGTGCCAGTGGTGAAGAGAGATCAATGGATAATCCAGATGAACTGTGAACCAGAAGATCCCAGACAGCCAGAGTACTCTGAATCAGAGATAGTGCCAAAAAGAGGCTCCAAGCAGAATTCCTGTTGTTCTTAGGCAATTAGATCTGTGAAGCTGCTCTGGCCATATGGATTGCTGGCTTCTGTGGCTTCTCAGGGCACCTCAGTAGGCTGTCCAGAATACATTGTAACATTTTTTCAGCAGAAACTCTCAAAATTTCAATAATATAATATAAAACAAGGGATTAAATAGAGAATGCTGTTTACCTTTAATTAACACTTTGTGTATCTTATTTGATGTTTTAGCTCGTTGAGTTTTTTTTAAATCTATGATGATGGGAATAAAAGCCTTTTAGGATTTTGTTACCTAAAAAGCAAATAATAATAATAATAATAATAATAATACCCAAAAAGCAAATAATAATAATAATAATAATAATAATAATAAGAATTAGGTTTTAAAAAAATTTGGTCTTCTGAGAGTTATTTTGTATTAAAAGCTTTTTCTTTCATTCATTCTTTTTTTTTTTCTTTTGAGAACAGTGTTTGGTGGTGTTGGGATGGGAAGAGGTCCCAAGCAGTGCTCAGGATGTCTGGGGACCCAACTGGCAATTCTCAGCCAATCAGACTGGTGTTCAGTGCCAAGACCTGGGAAAGGCATTTGGCTCAAACTCTGTATCTCTGGAGATGCCTATGGGGACCACCCTGGTGGTGCTTGGTGGTGGGGGGAGGGGGATGGGGGCATGCTTCAGGACTATACCTGTCCGGCCATGTGGTGCTGGGAATTAAACCCAGGCTGGATGCATCTAGACACGTGCCCTAAATACGCTATTATCTTTAAACCCAACATGCTTTTTATTTTAATAAAAACATCCTTTGGATGAAAACATCCTTTATACTAAAAGGATTTAATCTGCCCTTTGGATTAAAATGTTTTTAATCCAAATATTTGAGATGTAAGCATGATTTTACAAGACAGTTTATTTAAGTGATTGTGTTACAATGTAGGAAAATTATTTATCTCTTGCTGCTCTTGATTACATGGATACAACCATTATTTTATGAATTTACCTTGGAGATTGGTAGTATAAATTAAACTTGGAGATCTCTTACTGGAATTTTGTTTAAAGAGACAAGAGTTTAATTAAAGGAAAGAAGTGAATATGTAAACAAACTGCAGGTGGAACTTGAAGAAAAGTACCAAGATACCGTTATAATGGAAAAGGATGGTGGCTGAAAGAACAAGGAACTGATATTAAACAGTGATTGAAAACGAAGTGGTGTTAGCCAAAGTATACTGGGATAAAAACAGGAAAGAAGTGTGTGTTAAATTTCTTTTCTAGTTAGCCATGTTTAAAAGCACAGTATTAACAGATGAGAAATAAATCCTCTTGAACAGAAATATAATTTTTAATTGAGAATTTCATATATAATTACTGCCAATTGTAAATAAATGTTCCTCCTCTTGGCTTTTCAGCCCAATTCAAAATACAATGGAACTTGAGGTTGAGGACTCAAAATCAAACAATTTAGTATTGTAGAGTGATTCTAATAACTCTATACCAATCTATAACTATCAAATAATTTATATTGTGGATTAAAATGAAGAAATGATCATGTAGATCTATAAACACAAACATTATTCTTTTTACATGACAAATGAGATTAGAATTCTGGGTTTCCTAGAGTTAAGAATCAAATTGTGACCTTCAAAACTCAGTTCACTTGAAAATTGAAACAAATTCTCAAGCTTATTTATGCTAGACTTTTCATCCAGAAGCTTGCTACTAATTGGAATTAGGACTGCCTCTAAGAGAAATAGTAAGTCATTGTTCTGTCTTACAACTTTCTGTCATCCATGACTTTTCCCAGAGTCTTTTATTAATCCAGTGCTGGCACTTAACAGTTTTTCTTCTAATCACTTTTTAATTTAAAAAGCAGACATTTTGAATTTGGTATTATATATGTAGCACTGCAGCACTGTCGTACCCAGTGTTCATTGATTTGCTTGAGCAGGTACTAGTAATGTCTCCATTGTGAGACTTGTTACTGTTTTTGGCATATCAAATACACCACGGGGAGCTTGCCAGGCTCTGCCTTGTGGGCCGGATACTCTTGCTGGGCTCTCTGAGAGGGGTGGAGGAATCCAACCTGGGTCAGCCGAATGCAAGGCAAATGCCCTACCCGCTGTGCTATCGCTCCAGCCCATTATGTATGTATGTATGTATGTATGTATATACACACACATTTTGTGTATTTCTGTATGTACATACATGGACTTAGTATTTTGATTTGATTTAACGCTGACTTGGGGACCACACCCAATGTTACTTAGAGGAATCAAGATCTTGTATTTGGGGGACCATGCCGTTCCAGGAATCGAAACTGAGACTGCTGCATATCGTAGGTATGAATTTTACAATTTAAATGATTTATGTAATTCATATCTGAAGTATGTATAAACATAACTGACTATAAAATACATATATATGTATATATGTGAGTGTGTGTTTGTGTGTGTGTTTGAGTGTGCCACAAAACCCCTATGTTTAAATTGCTACAGGTTTGTGTTATATTTGTTAACCCATTATTGACCAGGGAGATGAACTAGACAGGATTCTCATCATTTTTGTGAGCATGTCTGGGCTATACAGTGCTGGGTAAGCTGGTCATTTCCTGTGAAGTAATGCTGTTCAGGGCTCCTTGTTGGCAAGTAAACAGTTTGAGGAGCCAGGATATCTAGGAGTTAGGAAATAGGTAAAGGAAAAAAGTATTTTTTCTGTTTCACAGTTTTCTCTAAGACTGGGTGCATCCCCTGCTGTTTTGAAGGTGGAGAGAACTCTGAAGATGGTTTGCCAAATACGCTCTCCTCTTCAGTGCAGTCTTCAGAATAGAATTTAAGAGTGTAGCAAACCAGATTCTAATGCGCTTCTAATGTTAAAGTGAGTGCAGCCTTTTAAAAGTGTTAATTTTTTAGACTTTATTAGGTTCCTTAGTTAGACTAAGTTCTTGCTTTATAGAAAGTCTGTTGATGGTTAAAGTACGTATTCATAGCAAACATTTTCTTCTCCTTTTTGCGGGAGCGAGGGGCCGGGGTGTGGAGTCGGGGAAGTCTCCCAACCAATGACTAGGGAACCCTGAGGCCAATTCCCGGTGATGCTTGGCCAACCTGGGGGACAGCTCAGTGCTGAGGCTCTGGGATGCTTCAGTGCTGGGAACCACCAGGGCCAACTTCTGTGCCATTTCCCCAGCAGTGAGTTTTCTTCCTTATGGAAAAATTGTGTATGTCTCTGTAGTGACGTTGTTAAGCTCTCAGCGGTATTCAAAGCTTCCAATGTTTACTGGGTATAATCCAGCCTTAAGACTTATTGAAGTCTTCCATGTCATCTATCACATAGGTAAGGTCATAGGATAGCTTTTCGGTTTTTATCTAAGGATATTTTTTATTGACTGGATTTCTAAACCTTATATAATGACTCTTAAACAGTGTCTCAATGGTTTTTAGTCACGGCTGTGGTTGCCTTTTTGGCTTGCTATTCATTCTAGTTGTTACTTATTTGAATATTTTTCTTCTCATATGAAAACAGATGAAACAAGAACTTATTCAACAACTTGAAAAAGAGTGGCAGTCCAAGCTGGATCAAACTCTACAGGCAGTGAAAAAGAAGACCTCAGATTGTTGTAGTCAGACGGACCAAGTAACCACCGCTGATGTTATTTCCAAGGAAGAGATGGCAGCCGTATTGGAAGAGCAGAAGCAGAAGATCCATCAAGATTTGGAGCAGGAGAAGGAAAGGGCCATCAAGGGGGACTTGGAGAAATTGGAGATGGAAATGGAGCTTAAATATTGTACAAATATCGCCAAGCAGGTACTAGGGAGTTTTACCGTAGTAAATTATTGGAATTATCTGTCTATTCATGATGACTATAATATACTGCTTTTAAATTTATTCATAACTCAGTTTTTAAAAATTTTGTGCATTCTTGGCTAGAGAACTTTTGATGCTGCTCCTTAAAATATTCTTCATTATTTCTGTCAAAAACTGCCACCTTTCTTTTCTTTTTTTTTTTTTTTTTTGCTTTTTGGGTCACACCTGGCGATGCACTGGGGTTACTCCTGGCTCTTCACTCAGGAATCACTCCTGGCGGTACTCAGGGGACCATATGGGATGCTGGGAATTGAACCCGGGTCGGCCGCGTGCAAGGCAAACCCCCTACCCACTGTGCTATTGCTCCAGCCCCATCATCCTCTATCTTTCAGTTCACAAAATGCTACTCTGAGGTCAGCCTTAGCTTTAAGACACATGAGGTTAAAGATTTTGTTTTTATAGAATAAGGAGTCACAATTGAATTATGAATCTTTCAGATTTCACTTTACATAGAATATTTCATTAAAACGGTTATAGTTAAACAATCTTAAGGTGAATAAGGTACTTAAAAGTATTTGTGTTGAAACTTGCCAAGCTGAATCTGCAGGCATGTCCCTTAAGTGGAACTTCGTATCAATATATGCTGCCAACAATCAATGCCATTAGCCTCCTTTGGCTGTTCTCACAAATCCCTCTTAATTGGGACCATTGGTTTCCCAAAAATGTCATATTGAGAAAAGTTTGTATAACTTTGAGTTAATAGCGTAGTGAGATGAAGCATTATTAATGTTATTTGCATTATTTATTATTGTGAATTTTAGATTTTGTGGTTTTTTTAAATGTCAAGGACTTGAAAGAACCTTTGCTTTTTGAGTTTAGACCCATTCACTGTGTTTAAAAATAAATCTGGAGCATTTTTAAAAACCAGGAATGATCCAACATTTCCTACATTTCATTGGGTGCCAGAGAAGTGACAGGTCACATAGTGTGCAATCTCTGAAGGTCTCTTGTGTTTGCACCTGAGGAACTGGGACTGAAAGGCAGATATTATCTGAGTATCATTGTGAAAATACTTTTGACCTCACAGGCCACCTCCCAGTTTCTAGTCCTCAGAGGTTCATTTTAGATTTAATATATAATATGAAGTCTTTAAAAAGACAACACTGGGGTTAGAGAGATAGTATAGTGAGTGATGTGCTTGCCTTGCATCCTTGCTTGTAGCCAGTTTGAGTTGATCCTTGGCATCCCATGTGGTCCCCTGAGTGACCCTCCTCTCCCTCCCACCTTCCTGCCTGCCAGAGTGATTCCAGAGTACAGAGCCAGGAGTAAGCCCTGAGCACTGTCAAGTATGGTCCAAAAACCAAAAAGCAAAAACAAAACATTGCCCCCCGAAAAAACCCAACCAAACAAAAGACACCATTAAGGTATTAAGGTTGTCGCTTTGGATTTATGAAATCATAAATTTTTGTGGAAAAATTAACAGGCATAATATAGTAGAAATGATTGTTTATAGTAGGAAAATTTGTTTTCTCTGGTTTTTGGGCCACACCCGGTGGTGCTCTAGGGTTACTCCTTACTCTGTGCTCAGTAATTACTCTTGGCACACTTGGGAGTGCATATGGGATGCTGGGGATTGAACCTGGTAAGGCAAATACCCTCCCCACTGTGCTACCACCCCACCCCCATAATATGAAAATATCATTGAAGTAATATTGATTTACAAGAATGTAAATACTTAGATGTTGTAGGGATACACACACCACCAACCATCAAAATGTCAATCTCCCTTTAATCATAAAACCCTTTCCATTCATTTCCCTGACCCTGTTCTTAGAATACACAGGTTTGTTTTTATTAGATAGTGTCTATTCTATTTCTTTCCATATACCACATACCCATGATCTCATGGCATATCTGGTATTTTTCTTTCTCCTTATTTATTTAACATGTCTCCCACCACTGTTGTTACAAAAGGCTAGAATTTATCTTTTTTTTTGTATCATAGTAGCATTCCCATTGTGTTATATATATATATTATTTATTATATGCACATATACACGATATATCATTACACATATACATATTAATATATACATTTTATAGACATATACATAATCATTCTATATACATAATTATATGTACACATGCATACATAATTTTATATATATGTATGTGTGTGTATGTGTGCATATAATGACTTCTTTATCCACTCTATCATTGAGCATTTGGGATGTTTCTAAATCTTGGCTATTGTATGTAGTACTCAATGTTCAAGTTTTGTTTTGTTTTGTTAAAAGTGTGGCAGGGTAGTTTTTATTGAGCAAAACTTGCTTAGAAAGATGTGTGGGGAGGGAAAGAGAGGAAATATGTTCAAGAGAGATCTCGGGCTTCTCCAGGCTGGAAATAAGTAAGCAAAACAGGATGCATGCCACTGGGTCAGGAGTAGGGGAATAGGTCAGGAAAGAGAACAGTAGGACGACTGCAGAGTGGAAATGTGCCTGCCACAGAGGCGGGCTGGGACTGGGGTCAGGAGGAAGCTGGGGACACTGGAGGGTCAAGGACAGTGGTGAAGGGACTGGTGTTGGAACATTGTAGTCCTGAAACTCAATCACGAGTATCTTTGCAACTTTGTAGTTCACAGTGATTCAATAATAATGATAATCATCATCATCATCATCATCATCATCGTCGTCATCATCATTACTGTCATTCTGTTTCTCATTGATTTGTTCGAGCGGCTACCAGTAACGTCTCATTGTGAGACTTATTTATTACTGTTTTTGGCATATCCAATATGCCACGGGTAGCCTGCCAGGCACTGCCAGGCGGGCACAATACTCTCAGTATTGCCGGGCTCTCCGAGAGGGGCGGAGGAATTGAACACGGGTCGACCACATGAAAGGCAAATGCCCTACCGCTGTCCTAAATAATAATTAAAAATAATAATAAAGCCCCCAAATAGAAAACCGTAGAAATAAGCAAGATACCTGTGGAAAACAATTAATAGGCATAATATCACTGTATCACTGTCATCCCGTTTTTCATTGATTTACTAGAGCATGCACCAATAATGTCTCCATTCGTCCCAGCCCTGAGATTTTAGCAGCCTCTCCTTACTCATTCTTCCCAATGATTGGAGGCCCTTTTCAGGGCCAGGGGAATAAGACCTGTTATTGTTACTGTTTTTGACATATTGAATATGCCACAGGTAGCTTCCCAGACTCTTCCGTGCGGGTGGGATACTCGCGGTAGCTTGCCTGGCTCTCAGAGAGGTATCACGATCACGATCACGAAATCCCGTTAATCACCGATTTCTTGGGCGGGCTCAGTAACCTCTCATTTCATCCTTTCCCTGAGATCTTAGAAGTCTATCTCGGCCCTCCTAACAATGTCCATTGGGGGCTCTTTCAGGGTCAGGGGAATGAGATCCAGCTTGTTACTGGATTTAGCATATGAATACACCATGGGAAGCTTGCAAGGCTGTCCCTTGTGGGCAGGAAACTCTCAGAAGCTTGCCAGTTCTCCCAGAGGGAGAAGTAGGCTGCTTCTGAGAGCTTGCTTTTAAGTTTCTCTCTGGATGTTGGCTGTTGAGGAGATTACACATACCTAGGTTCCTCTGCCGGTACCTTCATGCATGAGGCCTGTCCGAACGTGTGGAGAGGGGCCTCCAGCATGGCTGTAGCTAGGTTCTGGTGGTCTTCAGTGGCCGGGAGCTCTGCTCGTGGTGGGGAGGGAAGCTGGAGCCCATCCCCTCCTTGTGGCCCCGGGGAAGACAGCCAGGCGTGTGGGCAAGAGACTCTTAATTGATCACAGCCAGTTACAGAGAGGTATATATATATATATATATATATATATATATATATATATATATACACACACACACATATAAATTTCTCTTTATGATGATAGCCCGGCAGCCAAGCTCCAATAGGCATAATATAGTAGAAATAATTGTTCATAATAGGAAAAAAAATTTTTTCTTTGGTTTTGGGGCTACAGCCAGAGAATATGGGTTTGAAGAACAACCCATTCATGTACGTTGGGTTTTTTGTTTAAGGAATATGAGGAATAGAGGAGTTCTCCATTTTTCCTATATCTTGAACTCCCTGGAATTTACCTGTGAATAAGCAGTTTTATAAAAATATGACCTCTAATACCAACTTTACCTTTGTGTTTGTATGTCTGTGTATTCACACTGTGTATCAGTGTTTTACATCCACTTTATCTCTTTTCTTGAAATATCCCCACAGGTTGAAGTAGCTGTGCAAAAGGCTCGTCATCGCTGGCTGCAAGAACTGCCGGATCTTGCCGAGTATAAAGCACGAATCAGGGAGGAACAGAAGAAGTGGGAAGAACAGCAGGAGAGCTCCGTGGCCAAAAGAGTGAGTGCTCTCCCGGGTGCAGAGAGAGGTCTGTGGGGCCTCTTGGCGTCCTCATCCACTTCATTGAGGAATTTGTGCCTTCTCCCAGTGTTGGTGAAAAATTTGTTTCTATAATGTATATGAATCTTTAGCCCAGAGCCTCAGAGCGAAGGGCCCCCAATCGCAAATCTTTAAAATTGAGAAGGAGCTATAAAGAAAATGAAAGGAATTATAGTTCGGCTAGGGTGGGGGTGGATCTCCAAGGTGGAGAATGCCCCTTACTTGTCTTTACAAAACCAGTTTTATATTATTGGAGTACCTTTTCTTACCAAGATATGCAGGGAGAGACCTGGAAAGCTAGTACGGCCATCACTGAAACAAATCCCATTCTGCATTCCCCTATCTTAAGAAGCTGGGAACAGTTCTTTGTCTCTTTATTATTATACAGTAATATCCTTCCCTATCTTCTAGATTGCTCATTAATCATTTAGCATACTTTTCTTTGCAAATAACCAATTTCTGGGGGACTATGCAGTTGAGCTAAGGCCTCCCATATGTAAAGTATGTGCTCCAGTCTTTTTTTTTCTTTTCCCCCAAGTGCAAACCATTTTATTTAGAGAAATATGGGGGAGAGTGAGGGATGGAGAGAGATACATGTTCTAGAAAGCCTTCATCAGAGGGGAACACGCCAAGAGTACACGTCTCACAGTGAGATGTGGGCAAATATAAAGAAAAGATAGGAATTATAGTTCGGTTAGCATGGGGGGTGGTTCTCCAAGGTGGAGAATGCCCCTTACTTGTCTTTACAAAACTAGTTTTATTGTATGGCTTTTTCCAAGCTGCCATTGCCTGAGCAAGCGTTTGTTGCTAGGGTGTTGTCAAGGGGAAATGTCTGCTCCAGCCTTTTGGGTCATCTCCCACCATTTCTGATTTTGATATCACAGCCATTTTAGAAAATAATTGTAACATTGCACACAGTTGACACATTGCATTGATAAACTTATTCCACAAGTAAAGAAATAAGTTTAAAGAAATAATGCGACATAAATGTAGAGGTTTTGTCAATTTATAGGATCATATGTGAGGCCTATTACCTTATTCTCTACATCTTTTAATATGCTGATATATTTCAAAGGGAAATTTTAGAGGAAAATTTTAGAGGGAAGGAACAATATGGTGTGCATACATATTGTTTTAGAGGAATTCTTGAATCATGCTCCAAAGCATGATTCAAGAATAATAAAGTTGGTTAGAATATAGAAAGTGAAATAAACAAGAGAGTTTTTCTTAAGATCTTTCTTAAGATCTTTCTCCTCTCTTTCCTTACATTCAGGAGGCCTGAATATGTGCTTGAGAATGCAGACATGTAGAGAGAGTGTTTCCTTTTAAACTTGAGCAGCTGTGAGAGCCACTGGGAGAGCTTGTTGGGTCAGATGCCAGGAATTTCTCTTAGAGATTCCATTTGGGGGCATTTGGAGTGAGTTTTGAGAAGCTGTATTTCAAACAGGCCTGT
Organism: Sorex araneus; assembly: GCF_027595985.1. Classification (NCBI taxonomy): domain Eukaryota; kingdom Metazoa; phylum Chordata; class Mammalia; order Eulipotyphla; family Soricidae; genus Sorex; species Sorex araneus. The sequence goes on along the minus strand of NC_073304.1, from coordinate 93,512,385 downwards.
GGCAATATGACATCATGGTCTCTGGCTGTGAGTAGCACTATCTAGAAGATTATCTAGCTGTAGGGCATCATAGTAACAGGTTGTACTTCCTTCTCCCACGCCATAGGTGTTGGGAAAAGATAAGGATGCTTTATACTGACTGGTTGGAGAGTTCTTCTAAGACTAGTTCGATCCATTAGGACCCCTGGAAATGTAGAATCCACAGTCTAGAAGTAGATCGATTCATTGGCTCCCATACTTTGCTGCATATGGTGATTTGAGGATCTTTAACAAAATTCTATTGCTTGGTTCCATTCCCATGCCTTGTTTTTATGAATACAGGCAGTGACCTGGGTAAGGAATTTATTTAAGTGTTGCTTTTACGGCTTACACTCGGTGGTACTCAGGGCTGACTTCTGGCTCTGTGCTCAAAAATTACTCCTGGCTGGCATCGATTGTCAAGGCAAATACCTTACTCGATGTATCTTTGCTCTGGCCCCAGAGAATTTTTATTTATTTTCTTTTTGGGTCACATCCAGCGATACTCAGGGGTTACTCTTGGCTTTGCACTCAGGAATTACTCCTGGTGGTGCTTGGGGAACCGTATGGGATGCCAGGGATCAACCCAGGTCGGCTGCATGCAAGGCAAATGCCGCTGTACTATTGCTCTGCCCTGGAACTTTTTCTTTTTTGTCTTCTATTATTTTTTTACACTGCTCCCTTTTCCCTACCCCTTTCTCTTCAAGTGAGTTCTGTTATCAATTTTCACAGGATTTAATGAATGAATTAATTGTTATAATTGTTGTTTTAAGGTCTGGGGGTCAGAGCCATTCCTAGTGGTCTTAGAAGGCCATGCAGTACCAGGGGTTGAACCCAGGGCCTCACACATGCAAGGCTCATGCTTTAATTTTTGAACCACATCCCCAATCTAATATCTTTTTGTGTTGTTTTGTGTTGTTTGTTATCTATTTTTACAACTTTAAAAAATTCATTGCCTACCTTTTTCCATCTTTTTTCACTTCCTATAATTCCCTTAAGCACTTTCCATTTTGCTGTCAGCAACAATTTTTTTTAATCTTTTTGAAATATCAGGATAATATTCCATTGGCTAAATGTTCCATATCATTGTTATTCAGTCATCTGTTGCTTAGACTCTATTGATTAATCACTTCATCCCAGAATTTAGGTATCGTAAATAGTGCTGCCATAAACAATGAGGTGGAATATAGTCTTTTTGTGTTGTTTTCACAATCAACAGCTAGATCTCCAAAACTGGGAGTGCTGTGTGGTGTGACAGCTGTCTTGAGGAAGCTCCAGGCCATTTTCCAAAGTGGGTCTGCCAGTCTACTGTTCCACCAGCAGTGCATGAGAGTTTTTCTCTACTTCCTTTCCAGCAGTTGTTATTATTGCTTTTGATGTGAGCCATTCTCAATACAGTATAAATGATCATCATTTACATTTCCCTGAAGATGAACAATTTTTTTATCTATCATATGAATTACTTTTTGTGAGAAATGTTTCAAATTGTCTGCCCATTTTTTTGTTGTTGTTGTTGAATGGGGTTTTGTTTTTGTTCTTAACATATGCATTCTTTATACACCTTGTATATTAAATCTTTTTCAGATATATGAAGTGCAAATATCTTGTCATTTATTAGGCTGTATTTTCAGTCTTTGTTTTATTTTGCCCTGAAATGCTTTATAATATAGTTCCAGTTGTTTATCTTTACTGTCATTTCATTTTGCTATTGAGGTTGCGTGCCAAAAATATTTCTAATGATGTCATTAAATATTTCAATTTTGTTATCTTCTGTATACTTTATGTATGGGATTTTACATTTAGGCTTATAATCCATTTTAAAAATGTTTTTATGTCAGGGTTACAGAGTTAAGTCGTTTCATTCTTTGAATGGAACTGTTCAGTTTTCCCATTGCCTTCTGAAGAGACTCTTTTTACTGTGAGGTCTTAGCCCCTTTGTCATAAATTAAATTTTCATAAATGTGTGGTTTTACCTCTAGGCTTTTAAAAATTAGTGTTACTTAGTAGTATAGTTTGATATATACCTATTTTTATATAGTTTGAAACTATGTTTCTATTTTTCTTTTACTTCTCAGGATTGCTGTTAGCTACTTGAGGTCTTTTTAATGATTTCATATAAACTTTAGGGTTTTCTGTTTGTTTCTTTTCCTTAAAAATTGTCATTGCAATGGACATCAAGATTTTTGAAGGACCCACAAGTGATCCTAATTTGTAGTGACATCAAGAACCACTGAGTTAATTAATGCTCTCAAATTCTCCTTATAGAACTTCACATGAGAGGACATGCACTTTTCCTGAGGTTGGGTGGGTCATCTAAATTCTATGGGATTCACCATCTCCACCCAAATTGCCTTGTAATGAATTTCAGGCCTCCATTGTGACATGCTTTCCCTAAAAGTAATCTTGAGAAGATGTTTCAAATCTACTGAATGTTTCTGCTGTTAACAAAAGGGCTAAGCTCATCTTAGGTAGTGGGTTACTTGAACAAGCTGAAAATCGAATTTAGAATTTTTTATTCCTTTATAAGTACTCAACAACACACAGAGTAACTAACATGGAGGTCAGGGAGACAGCAGTATGTAAGGAGCTTACCTTGCACTTTCGTTGACTCCTTTCAATCCCACACAACACCAAGGATCACTCCTGAGTATGCATTCAGGAATAGCTTCCCAGCACTGCCAGGTTCTGGGCCTGCCTCCTCCCAAAAGACCAATAAACAAGCATTTTAAAATTTGTGTAAATGGGGCCGGAGCGATAGCACAGCGGGTAGGGCGTTTGCCTTGCACGCGGCCGACCCGGGTTCGATCCCTGGCATCCCATATGGTCCCCCAAGCACTGCCAGGAGTAATTCCTGAGTGCAAAACCAGGAGTAACACCTGAGCATTGCTGGGTGTGACCCAAAAAGCAAAAAAAAAAATTTATGTAAATGAAGATGGTTTTAATCACTATATCACTGTATCACTATCATCCTGTTGTTCATCTATTTACTCGAGCGGCCACCAGTAACGCCTCTGTTATACTCAGCCCTGAGATTTTAGCAGCCTCTCCTTACTCATCTTTCCCAACAATTCGAGATTCTTTCAGGGTCAGGGAATAAGACCGTTGTTACTGTTTTTGGCATATTGAATATGCCACGGATAGCTTGCCAGGTTCTGCCGTGCGGGTGGGATACTCTCGGTAGCTTGCCGGTTTTTGTAATTATAATAATAACTGAAAAATTTAGAAAGCAGATAACTTATCAGTATCCAGAGCATAAATGTAGTGTTGTATAGTATCGAATAATAGCGCTCACTGTGGCTGTAGCCAGGCTTTGTAGAAGCCCAGTTCAACTTCTAAAACTTATATTCTTAGACTTTGACTTTACCCAGGGAATAATAGAAATAACAGGGACTCAATATTCTTAACCCAGTCTTTTTTAGGTAGTTGATGACACTGAATGAAAAAGGTTGAGTGACTATGATAAGGCCACACATTCACTACTGATAATAGCTACATACAATACAATCAGTCTTTGTTATCTGCCAGGTTATGTGTTTTAATTGGATTATTTCCTTTTGTAACTGAGTGCGGAATTTTTTTCTGTTAAATGGGCATCATGATTATTCCCATTTTATAGAGGAGAAAACTGAGGATCTAAGAAATAGGTGAATGGGCCTGTGGTCCTGCTGCTGGTAAAGTCGTTCCAGCAGTCTGTCCTGAGCCTGTCCTGTGGAGTGCCATGCTGGGCTGCCCTGCACTGTCAGTGACAGTGTTTTAACTGGAGCCCCAGCCCAATTTCCCTGATTCCTTACTCTTTTTTGCTTAGGTATTATTATTATTTTCTATCATCTAGTTCTTTCATTCTGTTGTAAAAGAAAATTGTCTTAATGAAAAAAAAATGACTTTTTCCTATTTGATGTTGTCTTTTAATGAACTGAGGTTGCGTTAAAATACTATGATCATATTTAATAAGTATTCAGGTGTCTGTACTGTTTCTCAGTAAGATTCCCATGTGAGGCTGGTTTTGCTTCCTGTAAAAGATGCTTAATTTCAAGGAGACCCCATTAAAATTAAAACTACATCTGTATTCAAAAATTCTATGAATTTCTTCACCAAAATTAGCACTGGCTAACTATATGTACTTTGCTCAGTTTAAATTTTCTAGTTCTCCATTCAACAATGAATGCTTTTAAACAAGACACAAATTATTAGGTGCTTTAAAATGAAAAGATCCTTAAGTTTTGTTTAAGTGTATGTTAGGCATAATGTCTTATTTTACTTAGGGTTTAAATGATTAAATTTAGAGATTAACTCATATAGTTGCCTTATTTTTTTGTTGTTGTGTATAATAATAAAGGCCTTGAAATATACATTTGGTATCCTTTAGATGTTATTGGCTATTTCTGAAGCTAAAGAGAAGTGGAAGAGTGAACTTGAGAATATGAAGAGAAATGCAGTATCTGAAAAGGAACTGGAAGAGAAGATTGATTCTCTGCAGAGGGAACTTGAGTTAAAGAGCAAGGAGACCCCAGTGGTTATCAGAGCTGAGCTGGCTAAGGCCCGGAGTGAGTGGAACAAAGAGAAGCAAGAAGAAATCCAAAAACTCCAAGAACAGAATGAGCAAGATTACCGACAATTTTTAGATGATCATCGAAATAAAATAAATGAAGTGCTTGCGGCAGCTAAAGAAGACTTCATGAAACAAAAAACGGAGCTGCTCCTTCAGAAGGAGACAGAATTGCAGGCTTGTCTGGACCAGAGCCGTAGAGAATGGACTTCGCAGGAAGCCAGGCGGGTCCAGCTAGAAATCTATCAATATGAGGAAGACATCCTCACAATATTAGAGTTCCTCCTTAAGGATACACAGAAGGAGTTTGACAGTGATTCAGAGAACATGGAACTTTTGGAACTGATGTCAAAGTGCTCATCAAAATGGATATCTGTGCAGTATTTTGAAAAACTGAAGACCTGTGTGCAGCAAGCGTTTCAAGACATGCTTGCCGCCATAGAAAACGCTAGCTCCGAATGTGAAAAGGTGTGTTTCTGGGGAGGGAAAAGAACTATTAACCTCAAAAATGATTGTGGAAGTTTATGGGATTTCAAAAAAAAGTCAGTGGGGTTTCCTTTCCCCCTTTTCTTATGTTTTGTACTTTAAAGTAAGACTTAATGTTTCTCCTGGTGGTCTAAAGGTTTTCCTAGGGGCTAGGAGATAGCTCAGAAGGCCCAGGTTTGGCTCCAGAGGCAGATTAATTTTTTTTTAAGTTTAATCTTGTTATTTTTTTTTAATTTAAAAAATTTTGTATTAGTGAATCACTGTGAGCTACAGTTACAGACTAACAAACTTTCATGCTTGCGTTTCAGTCATACAATGATCGAGTACCCATCCCTTCACCAGTGCCCATTTTCCACCACCAATGGTCCTAGCATCCCTCCCACCACCCCCAGATGAATTTTTGGATGAGGCTCATCCTGAGCAATGGTTGGAATCCAGCCTTGAGCATGGCAGCGATTGTGGAGTGTGGAGGTTTACAGCTGCTGGGGCTCTGGGCGGGAAGTGGGCTCACCCCACACCCCACCTGCCTCTGGGTGAGACTCATCCAGGATGAGACTCAGCCTGGCGCAGGGTCCAAAATCATCTCTGCAACTTGTTGATCTTTGTTGAGATTTATTTAGGAGTTAAAATTTTTACTTTTTAGGTTAGAAAGATAGTACAGTGGGATATGGTGCTTACCTTGCATGTAGCCAACCGGATTCTATCCCTGGCTTTCCATATGGTCCCCTAAGCCCTGCCAGGAGTGTTCTCTGAGCACAGCGCCAGGAGTAAGCCCAGAGCATTCCCAGATATTGCCCCAAAACCAATAAAATATTTTAAAAACCTTTTTAATGGTGCATAAGTATGAGGCAGAGCATTTAGCTTCTAGAGGGACTTCTTTTTCTTAACATAATATGCAGTTCTTTTTAAAGGCCTGGAATTTTAGAAAATAGCTCTCATTTCTATTTTTGTTTTTTGGGTATGATTACTTTCAGAAGTATGCTTTGTTTTTAGGGTTTCTTAGAAGTTTCTTAAGTAGTTTGGAAGTCTTAATTCTTGCCCTTGAAGAACTTATATCTTATGTTGGCAAAATATGCCAACCAAATAGAAAGAATGCTGATGTATGAACAAGCAAATAGAGGTGTGGCTCACTTTTACAAAATCCTGAAACCCGGGTCTTTTTGCTCTACCACATTTGTGCATGTAGAATGAATTGTATTCTTTTACTGTATAAATATTCCCTGACACTTGCTTTTACTTTACTTGGAAGATCTGCTAAAACTAAATTTTGCACCCTTAAAATTAAGTAAGTTAGGTCTTTGGGTCTGATGAAAAAAAAATTCAGAATTGATTTCTATAGACTTTGAAATGAGCTGGTTTTAACTGACTTGGAATCAGATTCTAGTTTGAAATTGAGTGGGGAAAAATGTTAATATTATGAGGTTTGTCTGATAGATATTTGAAACATAAGACTTAAGGTTCATTATGGTGCAATGATTAAAGATTTTCATGACCAGGATTGGAGCATTTGGTGTTAATACCTAATAATTGCTATTATTATGCTAATAACTATTGTATTACTAAGCTAGTGCAAAAGGTTTCTCTTCTAACTTGGGACTTCCTAGAATTTATTTTTTCATAGATATATCTTTAGTTGCTGGTTGAAAAATATAATAGCTGGCCTGGAACCAGAGCGAGAGTACAGAAGGTTGGGGTGCTTGCCTTGCATGTGGCCAACTGAGATTTGATCCCTGGCCCCCCAGACAGTTACCCAGGATCCACAAGGATGTGAACCCTCTAGTGCAGAGCCAGGAGTAAGCTCTGAGCACTGTTGGCTGTAGCCCCCAAAAGCAAACAAACAAACACATAACAAATCTCTGGCCTAATTCCTTGACTTTCAGTAAGATATGCATGAAAAAGCTTGGTCTTTCTGTCGCTGGCCTTTGACATGAAATGAAAATTTAGAACTGAAGGGATCTGAAAGACCCAGTGACATTTTTTCAGTCTTCATTTCTAAGCTTTTACTATAAAAATAGGTGATCTCAGTGACTCAAGTCTACTGAGTACTGCTTATAAGATTTATAGTACTTATTATAATATTTATAATTTATATAAGACCCTTTGTGTGACTTAATGTGACTTACACTTTATTTATAATTTATATAAGACCCTTTGTGTGACTTAATGTGACTTACACTTCTTTGGAGAAGGAGTCAGATAATTTGGCTAAGAGTCTAAAAACTTTTGTGACTTGTTGGATCAGATTTCATTCCTAAGAAAAGGGTGGCTTTAAAATGCCTAATCTGGCATTTGTCAGAGTAATTACTTGATGTCTGCTGTTTTAGTGCCAACTCGGCTCAGAACACGAGGCAAAGAAAGATTATGAATTTGTTATAAAAGGTTCATAAGTATGAACTATATTTTAAAATTTATTAAATTTGTAGCTTTTAAAACCTAATGCAAATTTACATAGAAAGTTTTCAGAACGGATAAGCTGTGCTCTCATTAAAATAACTTAGATAATGATCAAAAGTTTTTTTAGGTGGCGGCTAAGATACAGCTAAAAGTATTTCTAAAAACCAAATGCTATTTAAATTATTTTAACATGACAATTCATAGTGAATAAAAGAAAACAGAAATATTGATTGGAACAGAATTTTCAAGCAAACCTCAGATGCACATTCTCTTTTTACCAAAATGTCAAGCTAAAACTAACTTGCAACTTTCCTGCCATTTTTGGTTATGCTGACTTTGTCCAGTTTTGAGTAGAAACCAAAACATTGACTGTCTTTGGGTTCAGCTTTAATATTCCTAGTTCTCTTGATTGCTTGGAGTGTGTACTTTTTCTGTGTCTTCTGACCTCTGCTTCAGTTGGTCATCATCATACGTAGATTTTCTGAGAGTGTCCTAGAGTCAAAATTGAGGCTTCCAGAATCAGATATCCAAATTTGTTTTAAGTAATTAAACAAGATTTTAAACAAGAAAGATTTTTCAAGATTACTTGTTCTGTTCTTTTGGGATTTAATAGTTTTTTAAAAATTGAAAATACTACCAAAAGGCATTACTTAGTATTAATGAACTTAGTAGCTGCATTACCTCTACTAGTGACAAGCTATCAATAAATATTAATGAAATAATGGACTTGTGCAAGACCTTAAATTTTTCTAATCTTGGAAGTTAACTGGCATGCTTACAAAATGACAGTGTATATTAAAATAATAGAATAATAGCAGTCTATAATATATTTTGTTCATTAAAAACTTTTCTTTCCTTTTAACTGTTGTTACGATTCACGAAAAGCAGTTTTTTTTTTTTTTTGGGTCACACCTGGCAATGCACAGGGGCTAACTCCTGGCTCTTCACTCAGGAATAAATCCTGGCGGTGTTCGGGGGACAATTTGGGATGCTGGGAATCGAACTTGGGTCAGCCGTGTGCAAGGCGCTCCAGCCCATGAAAAGCACATTTTTGGCATTAGTTTTTAATGAGTTTTGATCTCCTGCTGTAGTAGAAGTGTCCTGGATTTTCAGAAGAATTTTGACCTTATATAGTTTTTCTTGTGGTTCTTGGCTTTTGTCAGATAAGGTCCTAATTTGGAAAATATAAGACATTCAACACTTGGTTGTGGCAGTATTCGCATGACACCTTATGAAAAATAACGGTGCTTGTTTAAGTGGGAAGTTTTTTGGAGGGAGGGGCTGGCTTGGGTTTGGGACCATATCCAGTGGTGCCCAGGGGTCACTCCTAGTGGTACTTGGGGCACTTTGTGGTATTAGGGATTGAACTGGCGTTGGCCCCATTAGAAGGCAAGCACTTGAACTCCTGTACTGTCTATAGACAACAGTTTTAAAGGCAGTGTTTCCTTTTTGTATTTTTAACCATTAGTATTTCAAGTAGAGAATTGTATGGAGACTTTTGCTAGGCATTAACTATGGAGATAATCTATTTCAGACCAATAAGATCACTGGGGTCACTGACTTAGGAGACCCTGAAGAACTGACAGGACATCCTGCATCTACTTCTGGACACTGTGCTCAGCCCTTGGCCTTGCAAGACACAACCGTCGAAGATGGTAATGCAATTTTTTTCTACTGGTATTTGTAACACCCACAGTGATGGTTCCAGAGGGTTGCTGTGACCATAAAAGATGTGTGCAGTGTTTTAGAGTGAGCAAATATGTAATGTTATTGTCATGTGCTATGTGTCCTCTCCCTCTGATTTCATTTTAATTTTTGAGAGAGGACTGATTTAGGTCCTCTTTTATCTTTCATGACCTTCCTTCACTTCATAATGATTCTGCTAGTAGAATGGTTGGTGAGTTATGGGAAAATGGAGCAAGATGTGATATGGGAGATAGAGGGTAAGGTTCTTATAATCCTTAAACATTATTATGAGGACTTTACTTTTTGAGAGTCCCACTTCTATGGTGAAATGAGTTTGTATTGTAATTAGCACTCTTGCCTAATAATTATAAACTATAAAATTAATCAGAATCAAAAGTCCAGCTTTCTAAAGGCACTGGAGCATGTATTAACACATATTTTTGAAAAGTATAGCAAGACTTAGTGGTCTAGTCGGCTTTCCATTTTAGAGTGGGTAAAAACTGGATTGCAAACTTGACATCTTCCTGTACTTTGAAATGCAGAAGAAAGTTTGAGACAAATAAAACAACTGTAAATTTCAGGCAGTGCTTGTTATTTAAAAGCCTGAGGAGTAAAGGGTGATGGAAAGGTTAGAAAAAAAATTGTAGGTAAGTAATGTCTAAATATCTTAAGGTCTCTAAATTACACAAGTATGGGTCAAAGTTAAGCATATTAATGAGGGAATAAAAGAATTGAGGATAAATTTCCGTTGCTACCCAAGACTTTGTACAGTGTAAATCTTACTGAGTGAATCTGAAAATAAGAGAAACCAAAAGGAATATTTTCTCAGAGGAATAAAAAAGAAAATCCAGAGACTCGGAATAGGCATATCAAATATCTGGCATACAATCTAAAGTTATTCAACAAAAGAAGTATTAGGGCAATATTCTCATAAGAAATAAACCCTGACTTGAGCCAAATGTTGAGCTGAGCAAAATAATGCCAAACATCTATAATAATGACATCTATAATAACATAGTTGAGGAAATGATAATTTCATGAAATGAATGATCCTGTAAATGAAGAATCAGGCTGGATCAGAAAGATCAAGCAAATAAAAATGAGCAAAAAAAGGCTAAAGGAGAACTAATTTGTATTGTTTCTGGAAGGGTCAGTAGTATGGTTGGTGAGTTATGGGAGAAATAAAAATTATTTAAAAGAAACTAAAGATTTTGAAACAATACAATTTTTGCTTCAAACTTAACAGGAAGGAGATGTCAAGGAAAGAATCTGTAAACTTGAAAAATATCCTCATTATTATTTTCCTTCTTTTTCCACAATTCTCTTATAAAGGTACCTTATTACTTTCAGGTCATCACTTTTTTGTTTGTTTTTTGGCTTTTTGGATCACACCCGGCCATGCACAGGGGTTATTCCTGGCTTTGCACTCAGGAATTACTTCTGGTGGTGCTTAGAGGACCTTATGGTATGCTGGGAATTGGACCTTACCCACTGTACTATCATTCCAGCCTTATCACTTTTCCGTTTATAGATGTCCCTTAGAAGGGGGCTGCAGTTCAGTGCTAATGGAGTCCTGTGGTTATTGTTTGAAAAACTCAAGTTCTCCTTCACATATGAGTGATAACCTAACTGGGTAGAGTATTCTGGACCTGAGGTCTTTTCCATCCAACATTTTGTATTCTTCTGACTTGTGGAATTTTGTACTCTTCTGTCTGGAGTTTTTGGTGGTTCCCTTCTATGTGATTTTTTGCTTTTGACTTTGACTCATCTTTTTTTTTTTTTTTTTTCCTTTTTGGGTATATCTGGTGATGCTCAGGGGTTACTCTTGGCTCTGCACTCAGGAATTACCTTTGACCATATGAGATGCCAAGGATGGAACCTGGGTCAGTCGCGTGCAAGGCAAATGCCCTACCCGCTGTACTATCGCTCCAGCCCAACTTTGTTTCTTCTTTTAGAGATTCGCTCTTTATCTTTGGTTCTAAAAGAAGTTATCTTCCATTTAAATTATAACGTTTCTGGTTGTGCATTTGTTTTGGTTTAGTTTGTTTTTTGAGATCTCCAAATTTGGATGTCTAAACTCTTTCTCTGCTTGGGGTAGTTCTCAGTTGTTATTTCCTCAGATAAGATTTCTGCCCCTTCCTCTCTCCTGCCTTGGGAATTTCTATGACATTAATGTTTCTCTAGCTACTGTTACGTTTAGTTCTTGTGTTATCTTCATTGTTTTATGTTGTTTTTGGGATGGCTTCTACTATTTCACTTTCAAGCTCAGTAATGTGATTTTTTGGTTTCTTCCATTCTGCTCACAGGTTGCTTATATTTTGTTTTATTTTCTTTTGGGGTCATAGTTGGCAGTGTCCAGAGGTCACTCCTGGGTTGGTACTTTAGGAGCCATGTGGTGCTAAGGACTGAACATGGGTCTAGTCTCCCATATTCAAAGCAAGCTCTCAACCCTTTGAGTTACTTCTTTGACCTTACTTTTTTTTTTTTCATAACTTCATCTACTATAATCTGTAGCCCTACAGCTTTTGTTTGGACTTTCCTTAATTTCTCTTGTCCATTTTTTCCCCTTTGTTGAATTTCTCTTTCATTGATCTTATTTTAATAAGCATCATGAGGAGTGTTGCTTTGAAATCTTCTTTGTAGCTTGCATAGCTCTGTTATGTAAGGCATTCTTTCCAGGACATGTATCAGAATTCATCACATATGTGACTTATTCCCTCTCTTCATTGTCTGCTGCTCCCTATGGCTATGGGTGGAGGCCAGACATCTTTTTGTTGATTTGGGCTATGACCAGAGTTCCAAGATGGCAAATGTGTGGAGACACCAGTGTGCCGACTTTGAGTGGACAGTAGTCAGGCTCAAGATCACTAGTGGCCTGCAGCCACTAGGCTATCTCAGTTGTGCAGATTTTCTGGAAGCTGGGGAGCTTCCAGTGGGGTGGATGTACTCTGAGGCTGGGGCCCTCGTGCCTGTTGATGTCAGAGAGTGTACTCTAGCGGTGGCAGGGAGCAGAGGCTGTCTAGCTCTTAGTATGAAAAGTGAGGCCCAGTATGTTGTCCACCAGCACTATAGCAGCAAGGTTGCAGGCATTCATCAGGATGACACCTGCCAGTGCCCCAGACTCCTGTTTATGCTCTATAGGTTCATGCATCTTACTCTAGTATTGTGTAGGATCATAGGTTTGTGGTGCTGGGTGTTTGGTGCCATTTCCCTGCTTCCGCTCCCCAGAATAAAGTTCTCCACCTTGGAAATCTCTTTGTAGTTGTGGCTTGTTGACCTGTGATGGGGTTTCATCCACCCTGAGTGGGGTCTCTGTCTTTAATCCATCTGGGTACCTTCTCTTCCAAAGATTTTATTTTTTTAATTTAATTTAATTTAATTTATTTCTTTTTTGGTCACACCCAGGCATGCTCAGGGCTGACTCCTGGTTCTTTTCTGCTATTTTAACATATTTCATTTTATAAATTCTGTGTATTACCAATAGTAATAGCTATTATCTACTTGCCTAACAGTTTTTATACATTTATAAATAGTTTTTCAAATTTAAGATAATTTAGTAAGTCTTACTGAAAAGTTACAAAAATAAAACAGCCTCAAAGAAGATTTATATGTACTATTTTTTTCCATGGCCTGGAGCGATAGCACAGCGGGTAGGGCATTTGCCTTGTACGTGGACAACCCAGGTTCGATTACTCTGTCCCTATCGGAGAGCCTGGCAAGCTACTGAGAGTATCCCACCCACATGGCAGAGCCTGGCAAGCTGCCTGTGGAGTATTCGATATGTCCAAAACAGTAACAACAAGTCTCACAATGGAGATGTTACTGGTGCCTGCTCGAGCAAATCGATGAGAATGGGATGACAATGATAGTGATTTTTTTCCATACAGTATTGGTAACATTATACATCGGTATTATTTGATGTAGTTAAAAAAAAAATCTCCCCTCCAATTTTAATTTAGATATTGTGATTTGGTGATACTGTTAATAATAAGAGTAGAAAAAGAGAAATGCTTGGATAAAAATTTAATAAATATATAAGAATATGTTTTTTATTATTAGAAATTTGAGAAAATGTTTAAAATAATATTAAAAACTATTTAAATGCTAGTAAGAATGTTGATACAAAGTTGAAAATTGGAAATATTTATATCAATAAACACCTATAAGCAGCCTTAGTAAAAAAATACTGTGACCTGACAAAGATATAGAGCAATTTTTTAAAAAATTTATTTATTAGTGAGTCACAGTGAGGGTACAGTTACAGATTTATACATTTTCGTGCTCATGTTTCCCTCATACAAAGTTCGAGAACCTATCCCTTCACCAGTGCCCATTCTCCACCACAAATAAACCCAGCATCCCTCCCACCCCCCTGTATAGAGCAATTTTTGGTATATATCACTGGTGAGAATAGAATAGGATATACTTACCGTAGAAAACAGTTTTTTTGTGAAATTAAAGGTATAGTAACTGCACTATCTTGCTTCTGGGTATTTATGGAAGGGAAATGAAAACTGTATTTACTCATATACAATAATTTTGTATGTGAAGCTTATAGTTATTTGCAACTTCCCAAAACTAGAAAATATGTCCTGTAGTGAATGAATAAGCTGTGGTATATCCATATAATATAATACTACTTGATAATGAAAAAGAACCCACTGAACTGTTGATACATGCAACAACTTGGGGCAATCTCAAAGACATTCCAAAGGAAGCCAACCTCCTAAGGTTTGTATTCTACTTTGTAATTTGAACCATTAATATCTTTTGGCATTTTTTTTCACTCCCTTGTAGATATCTTTTGGTTCCAGGTGTTATGTTTAGTCACCATTTCTCTTTAGTATCTTTAAATAAGAATACTTCCATTTCCTTTCCTGGTCGTTTGTGGCATTGATATTTCTGAGAGACACTCTGCAATACTTTACACCCTTTCCTGACTTTTTATAGAACTTTCCTTATTTGGGGTTGGCTTGACATTTCTTCATGATTGAGTTCTGGTTGAGTTTTTTTTTTTTTTTGTCCTGGAACATAGCATGTGCTATGTGTTATCACATCTGGAAGGCTGACCAAGTCCATGGCCTTTCATTGGTGAGGCTCATGAACCCTCCTTGATTTTCCTCAGTCTGGATTACATTTGCATACTTTTGGTCATGGTATGTCCAGTTCCTTCACCACATAATTACTGGTTTTCCCCTCCTCTTGCAACTATAAACAGTCTGTGGGGAGAAACTTTCAAGATCATGAAAATATTTTTCTTCTCATTAAAACTCTTTCCTAGATTTAGCCTCATTGATGGTGCTTGCCTAATACAGTCTTTACAACTTGGTGGCAGCAAAATTATAATTTTTTTCTACTCTTGACCTCTAATCTACTTTTAGAACTAGCATTTGGCATGTTATAATTGAGAATTCTCCTCTCATCTGTCTATGGTAGTGATTATCTAGTTATAGCTTACTATCTAAATATGTCTACCCATCCACCCATCTGACCATTTTTACTAGAATTATTAATATAACTCACACATTTCATTTTTTCCTACTGGTTTATTATTTATCCTTGCCAGTATTTTATAATACTTTATTATGTCATTCATATTGTCTCAGATTTAGTTAGTTCTCTCTGGCTCTTATTGCTTGTAATAGCCCATATTTTGAGTGATTTCTTATTTTCTGGAACAGGAAAATATTCAGTCTCATCTTCCAATATACCTTGTCCCAATATTGAAATCATCAATTTCTTGAGGATCATTGGTTTCTCTTGGTGGGAATGGTGTTCAGTACTAAATCCTGAGCATTAGCTTTCCTAGCAATTTTCAAGATGCATAGTATTATTCAAATGGACACTTAGCTAAGTCTCTGAGAGGATATGTAATCCATTGAATCACACAGTCAGAACTAGGGCTTAGATTTAGATCATTCTCTTCGAAGCACCATGCTTCTTTCTATGAGGTTGTAACCTTTGGTCATGTCCTTTGATTTTCCTTCCCCCTTTGGGGGAAGGCTGGGTGTGGTTGTTCTTCTGTTCTCCTAAATTGATAAAAAAAAGTTTGCTGTTATTTAATTTTTGCAGATAAGGTCCTTGAAATTAAAGATCCATGCTGTGAACACTGCTTCCAAGAACTTGGAAAGGCAAAGCGGGAATGTCAAGATCTGAAAAGAAAACTGGAGAAATGCTGTAGGCATCTTCAGCACTTAGAAAGGAAACACAAAATTGTAGTGGAAAAAATCGGAGGTTAGCATTTACAGTCACACTGCTACCAGAATGAATCTCCCTGAGCTTGGCTGAAATGTTCAAATGTCGTTTGTTTTTTCCTTTTAAGTTAATATAGGCATTGATTCTCATATGAGGATTTACATGAAAAAATTTAGACTATTTTTAACCAAATTAATGCTGAACTCAAAAGGGTAACTTGAACTCTAATAAAAAGGTCACATTTCCTTTGTTTTTGATGGACTGTTTATGTTTCAAGCAGTATTCCAGTCACTGGAGAGATAGCATTGGAGTCAGGTAGGACTCAGTACCATTCCTTAGAAAAGCTTATCATTAAGGGAGGAGGGCAAAAAATAGACAAATATTTGTATCTTTGTGTGCTGTTGGTAGGAAAAAGTACTAATGAACTCTTCTTCCAGTAAGAGTTAAGAAAAGTTTGGCAAGTCTTTGCTAAAGAGAGCAGTATTCTAGCAAAGAGGAAGACAAGGCATGTGGGTCTGGTCTAATCTTCTAGTTTATTTTTCATGGACCTTATGCCATTTCTCCTTGTGCTTTAAGAAAGGAAGCTGTTGTACTTACACTTTGATTTGTTTTGTTTTTGTTTTGGGTCACACCCTGCAGTGCTCAGAGGTTAATCCTGGCTCTGCACTGAGGAATTACTCTTGGTAGGTTTGAAGGACCATATGTGGTGCCAGGGATTGAGTTTGGGTTGGCTGTGTGTAAGGCAAGTGTCCTGCCTACTGTACTGTCACTCCAATCCACTACTGTTCCTGAGGCCCACTCTTACCATTCTTTTTACACTTATTCCCTGTATTCTGTACACGTTACATTAGAAATACTCAATTCTTGAGTCAGTCAGGAAGTTTACTGCTGGGCATTTACCTCTGTTATTATCACTCTGTGCTATTCTTTGCCCTCTTGTTCTTCATTCAGCCGGTTCTTCCTTATCCTTCAGGATTCACCTGAGAAACTGCCTTATCTCTGGAGCCTTCCTTGATTTTCCTGAGTCTGGATTCTATTGGCCCTTTCTCTGTGTCCACAGAGCACTGAACTCCTCTATTACCATCTGTATCTATTTTTCACTTGCTTAATATGCTCTCCAACCAGTTAGATCCCTGAGAATTATGGTCATGGTGCCCCCTACACACCAGCAGTAATAAAAGCTTGAATGAAGAAAAGAATACCCCCACGCTGCAAAAAATCCCAAGTAATAATATCATTAGAGCAGTCCAGATAACTGGGCTCACTGTCATCTCCTGCTTTCCCACATTTACCTCCTTCTTGCCTAGATAGCATGTTAGGCCTGAGTCATTCTGCTTCTAATCTTGCTGCTTTGATCCTTTCTCCGAAGGGCATCTACAGTGACCTTTTCCAAAATGTCAATTGGGCCATGATAGTCTTGACAAAAGCCCTTCACTGAGTGACTGACAAGTCAGTGTGAAATGCAAACACTTCATTTTACATTGTTGTCAAAGCCCTTCTAGCCCTTCAGCGGGGTCTCCTCACACTGCCCTCTCAGAAGAGTCTAGGATGGTTTATAGTCTAGTCTGCTTATTTCTCTGCACTTTCATGTTCTGCTTAACTAAGATATCTGTCTTTTCTAAATTAAAATGACAAGGACAGTTGATATGACAATTTTTTTATAAACTAATCCATAACACTTACACCACATCATGCTCTTTTGAGGCTCTTATGTAATTACTTGTAAATAATCCAGGAGAGTTAGTGCTTAGTTCAAAACAGCTGTTAATGAGGAGGTAAGGGTGTGAATGGGAGTCATTTGATAATGTGATTTTATTTCCCTCAATTATAAATCTATTAAGTGATAATATTTTTATATGGCTACTGCTTAAATTCCATTTTCCATGGTCTGGGTAGCAGTTTAAAGATATGAATGACTAGTTTTAAAATGTACGGATTAGGGGTGGGGAGGTAGAACAGGGGTTGAAGCACTTGCTTTGCATGTGACTGACCCAGGTTTGATCTCCTGGCACTCTGTCTGGTCCTTGGAACACTGCCAAGTGTTAACCCCTTAGCACTCACAGAATGTAGCCCAAAACCCCACATCCAGTTCCCCATGAAATGTACAGGTTGTATTAAACATTGGTATCGTAAAAGGAGCTGTGCATTCACTTCTTGATTTTATTATAATCTCCAAAGTAGGAAAAAGTTATCCTCATTTAGTAATTTGCCTCAACTCTCCCAACTGGTAGGCAACAGAGCTAAGATTTAAACCTTTGTCCTTCTCAGTCTGAATTCCTACTCTGGCCTATATATTGCATGGACTTTATTAGTCTCCTCATCCTTTTTAAAAGCTCAAGGAATTGAAGGTCTCACATGAATTCTGAATATGGCAGCTGCTTCAGCTTTGTGTTTCCTTTTGTATAGAGACACTCATTCACTGGCGACTTATCTGAGCCTAGAGAGTGCAGCGGGGGCCACAGAAAATCTGAAATTAGAAAACTGATTGTATTTCTTTATAGAGTTCCAGTCTAGGTGGAAAGCACATGCATAGGAAACAACTGGAAACGTAGTCCGGGAATGTTCCTAACCCAAAGCAAGATGGGATTGGGTACAGATTTGCAGTGCTGGGACCACAGAACAGGGTATTCTGTCAAGAGGGAGCGACTGGGGATGATTCCATCTCCTCTATACATACTTGTGTTAGGAACAGAATGGAAAGAAAGACTGAGGGAAATAAATAGATTACCAATATAATATTGACTTTTCCTTTTAGAAGAGAATGGCAAATTTGTGGAAGAATTAATAGAAGAAAACAATGGCATGAAGAATAAATTGGAGGAACTGCAAGAACTTTGTCAAGTGCCACCAAGGTAGGGTGTTTTTGTTTTACAAGAAATTGTTTATTTCTCCTCCTTGGCCTTAGATTAGAAAACTGAGATGACCAAGCACAGGTGGGAAGGGAGAGGGGACAATGAAGAGGTGACAATGAAGAGGTGAACCACAAATGACATAAGGATAGGGCTGGAGGGCCTCGGCCACGATGGTGGTGGGATGTGGTAACTGTACATCAAGAACATAAATGTTAACACTCTAGTGAACTTGTTGTCTAAACTAAAATAATAATACTAATAATGACAAATTATTTATTTCTAAGTATCTTCAACTCATTTATATCACATCAAACCCATACCAAGCATAGCAAATATTTCATCTAGCAAAAAGTATTCAGAAAAAAGTCTTCCCAATCCCTATCATGGAAGTTGCTGTGCTCACATGTAAAAGTACCGAGGTGTGAACAGGTCGCTTAAGATAAACATTTCCCCGTGTCAGTAGGCAGTTCCTACATCATGCTTTTTAATAACAGCATAGATATTTCAGCATGGGGGTGTTACCTAGCCAAGTATCTATAACACTTAAGTTGCTTCCATTTTTCTGCTTTTTAAAATAACTGTTAGATGACTTGACTTTCATATGAATTTTTTGGCACGATTCAGTTTACTTTATTAAAATATATACCAGACATTCTTTTCCCAAACGAAGTTTTTCACTTTTAATCTGTTTTTGCAATTAATGCTTTATTTTTAGGTCACTATCAGAGGGGGCTATTGAAGACCGTTGTCAGCAATACAGTGGGAAAGCCTTGGAAGAACTTCGTGGGCAGTACATCAAAGCCGTAAAAAAAATCAAACGTAAGTCTTGAAAGATAAACCCAAGATTCTAACTGATGATTTAAATCTTTTGTTGTTAAATATCTCAGTATCAACTAGCAATTATGCTTTTGTTGTATTTTCCAAATTACTTTGTACTGGGATCTCACCTGTTTTTAGAGGAGATCTTTGCTTGATATCTTTCCAAATTATGCAATAATGAATCATTTTCTTGAAGTGAAATCTTTTGGGGGGCTGGAGCGATAGCACAGTGGGTAGGGCGTTTGCCTTGCACGCGGCCAACTCGGGTTCTAGTCCCAGCTTCCCATATGGTCCCCTGTGCACCATCAGGAGTAATTCCTGAGTGCAGAGCCAGGAGTAACTGCTGTACATCGCTGGGTATAACCCAAAAAGGGAAAAAGAGAAAATCTTTTAGAAATGACATGAGGTTAGAGTCATTTGTATATTGTTGATGAATCTTTTTTTTGTCATTGAGCACATTAATATTAACTAAAATTTCATAATCTTATAATTTAAATAACTGGTATCCAAGTGTCTTTGATTTGATTTGATTTCTTTCTTTCTTTAGTTGTTTTTGGACTATGCCTGGTGATGGTCAGGGTTATTCCTGGCTCTGTGGTCAGGGATCACTCCTAGAGGTTTCAGGGACCATATGGGGTTGGCCATGTATGAGGCAAGAGCCCTATCTGCTATACTGTCTCTTTGGCCTGGGTTGTTTTTTTTTTTTCCTTTTTGTGTCACACCCAGTGTTGCTCAGGGGTTACTTCTGGCACTCAGAACTACTTCTGGCACTGTGCTCAGAGGACCATATGAGATGCTAGGATTGAACCCAGGTTGACCATATGCAAGGCAAACTCCCTGTCTGCTGTACTATCACTCTGGCCCCAGAGTTTTTGCTTTTAAGTTCTTGTGTGCACATCTGTAACTAGAGAATCATATATAAAAATATATACTATAGCACTGAAGTTACTTCCCTGACCTCTATGTAATTCTGAAATTAACAATTATTTCCCAGCATAAACTTTTAAGGGCTATGGAAAATGGGTCTAGATAGAAGTTGTTCTGTTGTTTCTCATTTTGCTATTTGATTAAACCATAAATTTAATTAACTTCAAGTACATTGCAATTCTAGATAATATGACATACCCTGTAGAACATCTGTCTGGTTTATATCTCCCAGTAGAGTACTTTTTGGGTTTTAACTACAATATTGCAGAGAATCTGTGTCATTCCAGGACAATAGCCAGTGCTTATTTAGGAGAAATTTTCTTCTTAAACTTCCTTTACTATTAATAAAATAAATAGGATAAGTCTTTGGAACCAGATATAACTGGTAGAACTTCAAAGTCGTGTAGATATTTCAGAAAGCAAAAGTAAGCCCTGAGCACTGCCAGGAATGCTGCCAAAGCCATATTCTCTTTGTGACTTTCAGTTTGTGTTTTAGTTGTTGCTGGTGCTGAGAGGCAGGACATGTCACTACCAGCTCAGTTAAATACTCAAAAGTGCTGCTGAAAGAAAGCAGAATTGGAATGCTTTTTGCTTCTATTATCTCTTTATTTCCTTCCCTTTCTCCTCCTCCTCTTCCTCCTGCTCCTCTTCCTCCTCATTTCTTCCTTCTCTCTTTCCCTCCTTCTCCTTCCTCTTTCTTCCTCTTCTTTCTCCCTCTTCTTTCTCCTTCCTTTTCCCTCCTCCTCTTCCTCTTCTTCCTCTTCCACCTCTTCCTCCTCCATCCCATATATGGTGCTGAGGATTGAGTATAGGTCAGCAGTGTGCAAGGAAAGTGTCTTACTTGCTGTACTGTCTCTCCAGCCTCTATTTCTTTACTGCTTAGCTAGACATAGATGTACATGATATATATTTAAAATACATGTTTCTCTGTCTTGTTAATAAATTTTGTTTCTGCTGTAGCCTCTTAAAATATGAAGGAACTTCTCTTGTGAAAATGCTTTTTTCCATACACAAATATCTTCCTTCTCAAGGGACTTTTACATTTCTTCTCCTTTGAGTCTGTTGATCTGAAAAATACCCCATTTTAATGACTGTGGGAGTGTATAATTTTTAAAATATGCCTTAGATCGTTTCATCTCCCAGAAAGTTGGTTTGAAGTATGCCTCTTGTGTTTTTTTTTTAAACTGCTTAATAAGCATGCACTCTGTGGGATTTCTCCATTCATATCACCCCTCTGCACCCCCCCACCTCCAGGTGATATGCTTCGTTATATTCAGGAGAGTAGGGAAAGAGCCGCGGAAATGGTGAGAGCAGAGGTATTGAGAGAGCGGCAAGAAACCTCCCGAAAGATGCGCAAATATTATTTGATTTGCCTCCAACAGATTCTGCACGATAATGGAAAACAGGAAGGGTAAGTTCCGTCTAAACAAACAGTGTGTCCTGAGAGTACCAGGACAGGGTGCTGTCATTTTTTAAGCATTTCCCTTCACCACAAGATTAACTATTTCTATGTGAGAGGCCTGTAGCCATGCCACCCGAAATGCTGGCAGAGTCACCGGGAAAACAAATCCTGGGGCTCAGCAGACTAATTTTTTCCTTTAAGCTCTATTAACTTAATATTCTGGAACTCCCCCACAGGGCTGAGAAAAAGATTATGAATGCCGCTAGCAAACTGGTTACAATGGCAAAACTGCTGGAGACGCCCACTTCTAAAACTGCTGAAAATGCCGTGAGCAAGAGAGCCGAGTCAGGTACGCCAAAATGCATCAGATGAAGGATTTCTTGCCCCCTTCCGTTATAGATGATAGTGAACATGCCCAGGTGCAGAGAGCAGGGTGTGTAGAGCAAGAGATTTAGTTTATTAAGTTGCCTTTGTCATTTAAAGTTGGAAATTTAACAGAAATTTGTTAACACACACACACACAAAAAGTGGTGCGTTCCCAGTTTATGTGGTCTGGGCTGAGCATAACAGCTGCTCCTCTCCCTAGAAATGATAGAAAAGACTTTTAAAGCCAATAGAGGAAAAGAAGAAATTATAGTTGTGAAAAGTTACAATGGCTAAACCAAAACCTGAGAATGTCCTTGACAGTGAGATGCTGGTCTAAAAAGATGGTCCAGAAGCTCAGTTCCAAGCTAGCAGAGGACAAGAGCAATGAGTCGGAGCGAGATCAGGACTCTTACAGGGTCAAAGGTAGCATGTTTTAGAAGTAGCAAGTCTGACGGTGCTAGTAAGGTTCTGTAGCAGCAGTCATCTGGACCATTACCCTCTTTATATTTCTCTTCCTCCTCTCTGTCCCCCTAGTCTGCAATTGCTCTGGGTAAGATCAAAAGAAATGATGTGTGATGTGTCCCCTACAATAATTCCACATGCTCGGAGCTACTGGATCTGTCTTCCAGAAGTTCAGTCCATCCCACTCTATTTCCAACACCTTTAAAAGGATCAAGCAAACCCTAAGCATAGAGCCAGGAGCCATCCCTGAGCTTCCACCTTTGATTTGCCATTTCCGCCCCTCCCCCCACACATACCTCGTACCTCCCCGCCATGGGAACACAGACTCCACATTTAGAACATCCAACTAATTGGTGTTCGACTAAAAATAATTACACCATTATAGAAAGCCAGCACCCAAAAAGACACCAGACTCAAAACAAGCAACAAAACATATATCTCAGGAAATCGAATTAACCTGACAGATGGAACTTAGAGAAGTAGAATATTCTCAGAAAAGTGAAAGAGGAATATCGTTGCACAAATTGTCTCTATGCTATGATTTTGGCCCTCTTCAAGGAGAGGATGTAGATACTAATAACTCTAGATTTTGCTGAAAGGCTCCAGAGTAAAGTATGAGGATTCAACGTTATGACTTGGGGGTGACTGGAGAGACAGTGCAGCAGGCAAGGCCTGCTTGCTTTGCACACGGTACACCCTGGTTCATGTCTTTGACACCGCACATGGACTCCTGAACTCCAGGAGTGACCCCTGAGCACAGAATCAGGAGTAGGCCCTAAGCACACTGGGGGTGGCCCCAAGACAAAAATAAAATAAAATTTAAGGTAAACTAATAGGGAAAGATGTAGAAAGTAACTTAATTTTTTAGTGGAAAACTTGAAAGAATATGCTTTTCATCTAATAGAATCAGGAAGAAGTATTTAATGAGTAAGCGTGATTTATAGGGAACAGTAATAATAGGTTGAATACTAGTAATCATATTAAATGTGAATGGTATAACTTATTAGAAGATCATAAGTTAAAAGTCTCTGAAAAGGGCCAGACAGATGTACAGCAGGGAGGGCACTTGCCTTGCATATGGCCACCCTGGGGTCACTCCCCAGCACCCATGTGGTCCTCCAAACACTGCCAGAAGGAATTTTTTAAGCACAGAACCAAAAGTAATCCCCCCTGCTATTAAAACAAAGTCATTGAAAATGTAGATTATTTTTTGAAAATTAAAGATTCAAAAGAACGGCTGCTTCTCCCAGAAAGGAGCATAAATTTAGGTTCCCATAACCATGCCACCAGACTCCGAGCCAGAGACTGTTTCCACTCGGGGCACCCCTGAGGGGGGCGGGTGAGACCCTTCCCCACCCCAAGGGACCCAGCTCCGGTAGCTGACTTCCACTATCCAGTGCCTCTCGGAGAGCCCTGCAAGCTACCGAGAGTATCCCACCCGCATGGCAGAGCCTAGCAAGCTCCCCGTGGTGTACTGATATGCCAAACACAGTAACAATAACAGGCCTCATTCCCCTGATCCTGAAAGAGCCTCCAATCGTTGGGAAAGACGAGTAAGGAGAGGCTGCTAAAATCTCAGGGCTGGGACGAATGGAGACATTACTGACGCCCACCCGAGTAAATTGAAGAACAACAGGACAACAGTGGTACAGTGGTACAAAGATTCAAAATAAAGAATGGGGAATGGTATACCAAACCAACAGTGTTGATAGTACAGAAATTGTAGTTAAATTTGGCATTAGGTAAATTAGAATAAGTGAGATCTCCAGTGGAGGCCAGGAAATATGTTCATGTATTAGAGCATATATGTTCAGGTTATCTTGTGGCACCCAAGCAATGAAACTTGAGTCTGCACCATGAAGCGAGTCATCACCAAGAGCTGCCCAGGACCAGCCCTGTCCTCCCCAGCACTGCTAGACGTGGACCCTACTTTAAAAAGTGGAGGGAAAAGTTTTCTTAAATGAAAAAAATATAATATTAAGGGAATAGTCTTCAAGAAAACCATAATTGATTTCCTTTTGTTGGTGGTGGGGGTCACTGTCACTGTAGCACTGTCATCTCACTGCTCATCGATTTGCTCTGAGTGGGCACCAGTAACGTCTCCATTGTGAGAATTGTTGTTACTGTTTTTGGCATATCCAATATGCCATGGGTAGTTTGCCAGGCTCTACTGTGGGGACGAGATACTCTTAGTAGCTTGCCGGGCTCTTCAAGAGGGGCAGAGGAATCAAACCCAGGTTGTCCGAGTGCAAGGCGAACGCCCTACCTGATGCGCTATCGCTCCAGGGGGTGGGGCTGAGATAACAAATTTATGTTTAGTTTATTTTCAGTTGACATAGCATTATATTAATTTTATATGTACAATGCAATGATTCTCTATCTGTATACACTTTGAAATGATTATCATAAGTCCTTACCATCTATTACCAGACATAGTTACAAGCTTTTTGTATGTGATGAGACCTTTAAAGATTAAACTCCTGGCAACTTTCAAATGTAACACTGTATAAGTACAGACACTATGCTGTATATTACATCTCCATAACACTTTTCTGTGAGTTTCTATCTTGTTTCTCATATATTTCACCCTTATCTACTTCTTCCTTCTGGCGGTCTCATTTTATTCTGTGAGTTTAGTTTTACTGTTTTATTTTCCTCAGAAATAGGAGGTAAGGAGATAGTACAGGCTGTAAGGCACTTGCCTAGCATGTGGCTAGCCCTGGTTGAATCCGGGTACTGCCTGTGATACCGCAGCACTGCAGGGTATAGCTAAAAAATGGGAAAAATTTTCTTTTCTTTAAATAAAATATTTAAACTATCAGGTCATTTTTCAGTTTCACAACTGGATGTTTATTTAAGGAAATAGTTTATACTAATTTGAAAACCTGTGCACATTTTTGTTCACAGCAACATTATGTTAGTCAAGGTATGGAAATAATTGAGGAAATAATCATGATGAATGGATAGAGATTATACAGTGCATGCACATACACAGGAATGTTACTCAACTATAAGAAAGATTAGTATTTTGTGACAAGATGGGTGGACTTTGAGAGCATCATACTCAAGTAAATTAAGACAGAAAAAGAGAAATACCACTTAATTTTACTTTAGATGGAATCTAAAAAGCAATACAAATGTAAATATGGGATGCCCAGGAATAAATGTTATTTTGGAGTCAATTAACTCCCATGTTACATAGCATACCATCAATTGTCTTCCAGTGTCTCTACAAAAAAGACTGCTAAATAAGCCATACAATGACATAAAGGAAAGAGAAAAGCAATATAGGATTATTAGTTATGCCTCAGTTACACTGTTGTAGGAGTGGCTCAATAAACCCTAAGCTCCCTGTGGGAGCAGCAAAGACAATCCAGTGTTATCCAACAAAAACCAGTTTGTATTGAAAAAAAAAACACCTTTAGAATGTATAAATCTGATGGAAGTACACGAAAGTTTGGCAACCTCACGATGACACTGGGGTAAGGAAGTGTGTTTTTTTTTAAAATTACTGGAAAACTTGAAACATATTTCAAGAATCTACTTGTTTGATGTTTGCAAATATTCAAATGAAGTCAGGGGCCAGAGAGCTTGTAGAGAGGGCAAGGCTCTTGTCTTGCCGATGGCTGACCTGGGTTTGATCTCTAGTATTCCATATGTTCTTCTGAGCACTGCTGAGTGTGGGCCCAAACAAAACAAAACAAGACAAATCAAAGAAAGACACAAAAATTTTACTTGTGAATTTTAAACTATTATCGTAACTATGTAAACTTTAAATATAAAATGACCATGGTATATAATAAGAAAAAAGTGTTGAGATTTAGATAAACGATATGCAAATAATGTCAATGGGAAAAAAAAAACCCTTTATTTCAGACTTCCGTTTCTAAAGTCTAAATGAGATATGCTCTATTCCTGAAAGTGTGTGGATGTATGTGTTGGTTTTATAAAGGTAATGAGATTTTCACCTTGCATGTGATCAACCCGGGTGATCTTGTTTTTGATCCCTGCACCCTATGTGGTTCTCTGAGTTCTGAACACAGAGCAAGGAATAATCTCTGAGCACTGCTGTGTGTGGTCCAAATAAAAAGAATAAAAAAGGTAATGAGGTTCTTGTAGTCAAGTTTCTTTATCAGAAATGCTATATTGGACATCCAAATAAATGGCTACATTCACTGCAATAGAAAATAATAGATCAAATGAATAGCAATAGTAATATATTAGATTTTAATAATAAACTTACTGAAGTGTATCTAATGGGCATTTGTCAAGGAACATTTTAAAATGGCCAATGTTGATGAACTCTTGAGATTGATGTTTAAAATATGTATGTATTCTTCCTCTTCCGTGTTAATTTTTTCCTAATTTTGTATTCCCCCAACTTTGTGTTCCTTTGTATATAGTAGCACTGCCTCTGACTTCAGAGATGCTGAATGGAATTGAAAAATCAAAAAGAAATGTCGTGAGTCAGAATATACCCTGTCACACTGAAAGCAAACCAAATGGTGTAAAAACTGTGCCCAGGAGTATATGCGACCAGGCCCCTAAGAGGAGAGCTGCGTGTAACCTGGAAAAGCGGTTGGAGGGCATACAGCATGGGGACACCAAGCAAGTGGGTTCCAGAGGGTCACACAGAGACCTCTGGTGTGCCTACAAACACCTGGATGCTTTGCCAAAGGATGTTCTTCCTACTGTCCCTTGCGAAAGTGAAAGAGGTTTTGGATTGTACCAGAAGACAGACTTCAGTGACACTGGCTCAGAGTCACTTCTTTGTTCAGCCACATACTCCCTTCTCAGATCCAGTAGAAACAAACCCTTACCTAGATATACCCCTGGTCTTCCTGAGTCAAAATGCACACGTACAGCTTTTCCAGGTCCTAACGAAAGACTTGGCTTAAAAGTATGTAAGCATCTTCCATTATCAGTAGGTGGAAATGAGACCGCCGAGGAAAATAAAAGTGTGGGTGTTCAGGAAGCTCCAGTAAAGGACAGAGGGGACCTTCATAACTTTGTGGGTGAGCCTTCCAGGCATGCCACTCCACCCTGCAGTGGTCAGGAAGTATCATATCTCTTCGGCCGGTCCCAAGAAACACTGGATCCACACGTTGAGTCTGTTCATTCCAAACAGTTTTCAGCAGCCAGCAGTGTGTCAGTCACCGAGAAGAATATGAGTTGTCAATCAGCGACATGGCAGAGTGGTCGGGCTCTGGACCCGGGAGTAGAATGCATGTATTCCCAGCCAGAGGAGACCAGCAGACCCGGGCACCCACCTCATAACACTGGTCTGTTGACATCAGATATTAGGAAGCCGAGCTGTGCAGTACCATCGCCCGTGCACCGGCTGCCTTTGAGAACAGCAGTGGTGCCTCTGCTGAGCCAGCAAGATAGTGGCTTTGATAGCCCGTTTGTTAATTCAGACTAATTGCTGTGTAGTACATAAGAAAAGTCACTAATATATTGAGGAAAACTGGATGGGAAGACTTCATACTGGAAAAAAAAAATTGTGGCCTCTGCTTATTTTGAGATGTTTTGATAACATCTATCAATCACATGAGTAAAGTGTTCTCATAAAGTTACTTTGAGATATTAATGTTGCCTTAATCTTCCAAAGGCCCTCGGTGTTTGTGTAGTCTGCTTCTGTGGTGCTTGTATTTTTTACTAAGACATCTATTTTTTTATGCCTCTGAATTAGTTCCTTAGGCAGTGTTAAATTATTTAAATAAACTTGCATATGGTCTGTAGAATTGTTATGAATTATTTTGTAATTCATAATGGGCAGTGTTGATGTATTTGAAACTCATCCCCAAACTGCAGTCTTTTATGATTTGTATTTTAACCAGATACATTTAATTTTTGAAATGAATTCTCTCTAATGAAGCTATTATAGAATTATCCTGTGTATACTTTTCCTGAAATTACCTACTCAGAATTGTAATCCTCGCTGGCAATTAGTGGAAAAGAGATTTTACAAGAATTGCTACAACAATCAGAGCTGTGTTCTGGTTTATTAATTTCCTAAATATTGGTCAATTTCTTAACTGACATTTGCATTAGTTAATGTGACATTTAAAATATCCTGTGACATCTAGATGCTTTTATGCTTTTATACTTTTTTATGGCTTAATGAAATACTTTATTATTATTTATTAACAATATTAATAAATACAATGACATAAAATTTTGTTTTAATTTATAAAACTATATTAAATAAACTTTAGGATCATATAAAATGATATTAGATCCTTATGTTTATTATAATGGAGTGTAGATTTATAATCTAAACTGCATTGAAATGAATGACCACCTAAATACTTTGTTTCCAGCTGAAACCATTTTCAGATTCCCAGAGATGTATATGAAAGTTTTAGATGTATACAGCTGCTTTCTGAAAACAGTAGCCGTAACTTTTGTCTCATTCCCAGCAATGTTAAGAACGTTTTCTAGGTTGTTCCAGTGTTCTTTTCAAGCAGGCTAACTTAGAGGGTAGTAGGATTGCTGTCATGATGCATTACCCTCCTAACAATGCTCTCTTAACTGCAAGAATCAAAAATTGAAGCCCTCAGATCTAGGAAGCACAGTCACTTTAACTGTTGATGGCATGTGAATGAGCCTGAAAAATGGTACTGAGTTTCAGAGCTTGAGATGACATGCAGTTAGAGAAGCCAGCATCCACCTTTGCAGCAGTCTCAGTTTGAATTCTGGATGACTCAGTGCGCCTTCTCCAGCTGTTAGGCTAACAGAAAATTCCCACACCTACCGCATTATGTTCCGTGTTGATTTACTTGGTGCTAGACAATTAAAACTGCAGATGAGTGAATGGAGAACTTGCTCCTTGTACATGTACTTTTTCATCCTTGTATCTAAATTCTCAGTCTCAAGGTTGAAATTTTTCAAGTTTCTTGATTTTTGCTATTTTTATTATAGTCATTTTATTTTTTTAAATAGATAATTTTGAAAGGATAAGATTACTTTATTCCCTATGCCATACACAACAGCCATCAGGTCTACATGGATTAGAATGCAAATAGGGGAACTTCCCAGTCCAACTACCATGGGGGATTTATAGCATCTGAGTGTGATGTCAGAAGGAAGAAGTGGGAGCTGCAATGATGGAGTCTGTAAATCTAACCACTTCATGTTTCTCTTTCTTTTTTTTTTATTGCTGGATTTTATTTGCCAGTATGTTAAGATTTTTCATGTGGATGTTTCATGTAAGTGACATTGGTCTCTTGTTTTCTTGTGCTACCTTTGACTTGCTTTAGTTACACAGTAATACTAGGATCTTAGCGTAAGCTGGAATATTTCCCTGCCTGTTTCTGAAGGCATTTGTGTAGAGTGATATTTTACTTTTTTTAACTCTGCCTAGAATTCTCTAGATGAAGCCATCAGACCCTTCAGAGACCATTCCCCAGTGCTGCCGGAGGCAGGTAGTACTGAGGGTTGAACCTCGGGTCTTGCACATGATTGGTTTTTCTTCTACCACGTGAGCCATCTTCCTGGGCTCCCTTTAGAGTGTTAAATATATAACAGGGGCTGGGGCAGTAGCACAGCGGGTAGGGCATCTGCCTTGCACGCGGCTGACCTGGGCTCGATTCCCAGCATTCCATATGGTCCCCTGAGCACCACCAGTCGTAATTCCTGAATATAGAGCTAGGAGTCACTCCTGTGCATTGCCAGTTGTGACCCAAAAAGCAAAAAAACCACAAAAAAACAAAAAACAAAAACCCCATAACAAATCCAAATATTAAAAAACATTTAGAATGTTAAACATGTAACAAATTTTGTTTACTTATTTTTGGTGCTGATGACCAAGTTGAGCTTAAACACACAACATGTGTGCTCTACCTCTGAACTACATCCCTGGCCTTAAAAAATGTACAATACAGTATTGTCACTATAGGCACCATGTTGTGCAACCGATCATTGGAATTGATTCATCTTACATGACTAAACTTTATGTCCATTGACATGAACTCTCAGTTCCCATCTCCACCCCATTACTGCATCCTAATATTCTGTCAACTGTGATTCCACTCTGTTTTTGAGTTTGACTGTTTCAAATGTCTAGTTAAATGAGCAGCGCACAGCATTTGCCCTTTTGTGAGCTGTAGTCTTTATTCAGTTTATGAGCACCTGGGTTTCTCTCTCTGCAGTTCTTTTTTTCTTGAGTATGGGTCACTCTTTCCTATCACTTTATATGCTTCATGAGTGTGTGGGAAATGAGTTCTTACATAACCATGGCAGCTCTGGATTTGATCTTTGTTCCCCTGAGGGAGGTTGCCACCAGTTATTGTTGCTGTTTTGATTTGCTTGTTTTGTAATTTGACTGGACTTAATCATCAAAATCTCTTTTCTGTGGTGTATGTCAGCTGACTTCTCTACCTTAGTTATTCAAACATATTTTAATTTTTAACTTGACATTTTAGGGGATGCCCCATCCATCTGTAGAGTTTAGATGGTCTTTAAATTCTTGGCCAGATGTTGTGGCTCTCAGCCTGGAGTCAGTAGCTTCTACCCTCTGCTGGTGTATCCATGGTAGGGTGCACAGTCAGTTAAGTCTACTAGTCTTCCCTCCACTTTCCCTTTCGACTACACAATTTTTTTTCTTTTTGGGTCACACCCGGCGATGCACAGGGGTCACTCCTGGCTCTGCACTCAGGAATTACCCGTGGCCGTGCTCAGAGGACCATATGGGATGCTGGGAATCGAACCCCGGGTTGGCCGCATGCAAGGCAAATGCCCTACCCATTGTG
The DNA here is from genome assembly GCF_027595985.1 of Sorex araneus. Classification (NCBI taxonomy): domain Eukaryota; kingdom Metazoa; phylum Chordata; class Mammalia; order Eulipotyphla; family Soricidae; genus Sorex; species Sorex araneus. Next base: position 93,481,479 of record NC_073304.1, on the reverse strand, counting down.
CTATCACTCCAGCTCCTCACAAATATATTTTGACTACAAGCAAATCCCAGTCAGCCCAGGTGATGGAAGATGAGGTCCTCCCATTTCTCAGGTCTTCTCAACCTGTGTTACTCTCCTATTCAGAGGAGAGTTAATTTTGTTATTTATTTTTTTAAACTAATGTCCAGGTCTTCTATCCCAGATGGGATTATGCTGTCAGCCAAGCTTACGAGTACATTTTACTGGTTTTTTAACCTTCTGACTTTGCTGCTTTAACTAATGGTATAAACAGACATCATGGTCCATTGCTTTTCAAAAACAGAGCAAGCCTGCTCACTCCAGCAGAGAGCTGATGGCTTTCACCGCTGTCCTGCTGTCCTGCCCTCTCAGCAGGACATCCCCAAGCAGGCTGGGAGAAAGGTGACAGTAGCCCCAGGTAAGAATGTCTGTAGGTCCTGGTCCTCTTCCAGACTTTCGCAGCTTATCAGTAATTTGCTGTTTACCTTGGATTCATTCTCAAGTCCTTGAAATATCTGTACACCTATGTTTTTCTAGATCTCCCAATTTTGACTTTAAAAAACTTAATCTACATAAAACAAACTTATAGAGAGGCTGGAGCAATAGCACAGCGGGTAGGGCGTTTGCCTTGCATGCGGCTGACCTGGGTTTGATTTCCAGCATATTATATGGTCCCCTGAGCACTGCTAGGAGTAATTCCTGAGTGCAGAGCCAGGAATAACCCCTGTGCATCTCTGGGTGTGACCCAAAAAGCAAAAACAAAAAAAAAACAAAACAAAAAACTTATAGAGCTTTCATTTAGATCAGAGACCCACCCACGCCCTCAATGTACTTTGCCTACCACCCTTTCGGAAAGAAATCACTTAACACCTTCCCAGAAATCTATCTTCTTTCAGGAACAAAGAAAGTTCCCTCCAACTATCCCCAAGCTTGTTACTACTGCCCCCCCTTCTCCCAATTCCAACAACCCCTATTTAGCCTGCTTTGGAAAACTCTGAAATGAACCAATCATTGTATTTCCATGGTTGTTTTATATGTATTTGTGAACATAGATACACACAGGCACACATGCTTATATGTAGTTTGTCACTGACACTGTCACTGTCATCCCGTTGCTCATTGATTTGCTCGAGCAGGCACCAGTAACGTCTCCAGTGTGAGACTTGTTACTGTTTTTGGCACATCAAATACACTACGGGTAGCTTGCCAGGCTCTGCCATGCGGGTAAAGTACTCTCAGTAGCTTGCCGGGCTCTCTGAGAGAGACGGAGGGATCAAACCCGGGTCGGCCGCATGCAAGGCGAATGCCCTACCCACTGCGCTATCGCTTCAGCCCAAGATCCTGGGTATGGCCCCAAAACAAATACCAATACTATTACTACTAATAATAATGGTAGTAATGACGTTTTTAAATAAAAGCTTATCTGTGGACTGAGTTTTAATAAGAAATGGTATTGTTCTACAATTGTTCAAAAACATGTAACTTGTTGATAAATCCATATACTGTAAAAAGTAAAACCCCCAAAAATGTAGTTTGTATTTTTGTATTTTGTAGTTTTCCTTTAACCATGAAGTTAGTCACAGAAGCCATCACAATGCATCCTTAAATATTTCAGCATGCATAGACTTGTTTATGAAAAACAAGGACTATTTTTCAAAAATGCCATCACCGTATTAAATATTCACACACTCGCAATTTCCTGTTATCGCTGTACTATGTTATACTGTTTCTCTCTAGATCTTTGTTGTTTGCCTTCACTCAGTTCTCACTGCTTTTTTCCATTACAAAAATACTTGACCATTGATTAATAATTCATTCAACAAATGTTTTTATTTTATTTTATTTTTTTATATAATTTTTTTAAAATTTTTTAATTGAATCACCAAGTGGAGGGTTACAAAGTTCTCAGGATTATGTCAGTTATACAATACTCAAACACCCTTCCCTTCACCAGTGCCCATCTTCCATCACCAACCCCCCCAGTATATCTGCCGCCCCCTCCCACCTCCCCAGTCCCCACCCTTGTACGTGATAAGTTTCACTTCGTTTACGCTTATCTCGATTACATTCCATGTTTCAACACACAACTCACTACCGTTGCTGGGGTTTCCCCCCAAAAAGAAAAAGACAGTCCTATTGCCAAGGAGGCATTTGATAGTTCTCCATTGCTAAGAATATAGAGATATTAAGTCCCGCTGTTTGTTACATAACTTTTCTTTTTCCCCCTTGCCCTGCACCACCGAGTTCACGCCTGTTTAGTAATCGCCACGCTGTCTGACAAAGGGAAAAAAAACCGAAGAGGATGGTTATTTCCCGTCATCAGCCGGCGTGGGGCTCTGGCTTAGTTGATAGTCTAGTAGAGTGTCTGCAAGCAGTTTCTGGAACCAAAGGTCTTGCGCTGATATCGGCTCCGGCTCGAGATACCACCAGCGTCCCGCTGGTCCATGTACATAATATTTCCCCTTATATCCCATTCCCACGCCACCAGGTCTGTTTGCTAAATGGACATCACACTATGTTTGACACCACGCCGCGTTTCTTCCCGAGAAAGAAGGATATTTCTTCTCAGCCGGCTTGGGGATATAGCTTAGTTCAGTCTAGAGAGATGGCTACCACTTTGATTGCCTTCAATATTTCAACAAAATACTTACTATTCTTGTTAGGATCTCCCACAAAAGTCCGACCCATTAAGAAGGAACCATTACATATTGCTGATACTAAGATGACATTAGGTCGCGCGGCCTCGGCAGCGGCTGCGCGGTTTTGGGTTTCTGTCTAAAGTCCAGGGAAAATTCTGTCTGAAATTCTATCACTACAATCTTTTACCCTTTTATGGTGCTCATAAGATGGGAAAACCTAGAGAAATACGGGGCCCCCCACACGGGCGGAAGTGGGAAAGCTCCCTTGTCCTCCTCCGTCATACTGGGGCTGCGGGCGCGGAGAAGTGGGAAAGCCCACGTGGCTGCACTCTCTTTAAGTGTCTGATGTGGGCGGAGACCGGTACTTCCCCGCCCTCGATCTCCCGCCAGCTGCGCTGCGCATTTGGGTGCGTCTCTCCATTTTGTGCTCAGAGAAGTGGGGTGGAGGCTGTGCTGTGCTCAGGAGAAGTTGAAGGAGAGAGAGAGAGATTAAAAAAAAGAGAAACGCCGGGCCCCCGCACGGGGGACCTGGCGGAAACGCTCAAGTCACATACTGCAGGTTGCTGGCGGGCTGCTGGTGTCCAAAGCAGCTCCCTCCTCTTCCTCAGTCATACTGGGGCTGCGGGCGCGGAGAAGTCAACAAATGTTTTTAAAATGTAATGATTACTTGTTAATATTTTGTGGAGATACAGTGAATGCTAAAAGTTTCTACTTACATTATGATTCTTACATTCTAGTCAGGTGAAACAATAAATATACATAAGTTATGACATGTTAGAAACTGTTAAGTGGTATGCAGGAAAGTAAGGCCAGGTAAGGGGAAAATGGGAGCAGTCAGGATTTCAAGTGAATCTGTGACTGGATCATGTTGAGATGGTAAGATTTGTGTAGAGATTTTCAGGGGCTGATTCTAATAGCATCATCATTTCTTAAATGCTCAACTTATATAGTATTTTGTTTGTTTTGATTTGGGGCCATACCTAGCAGTGCTCAGGGTTTACTCCTGGTTCTCTCCTCAGCGATCACTCCTGGTGGGGCACATGTGGTACCAGGGATTGGGTGTCAGCCACATGCAAGTCAAACACAGATCCAGGAGTAAGACTGCCAGGTATGTCCCCAAAACAAGAGTGGAAAGGGATGTAAATGGTAGATGTAAGTGCCCGTGCTTCAGTGGACGTACATTAATGATTACAACTGATTTATAGATACCAATTTCTAGATGAACATAGTGCCACCCACTTCTTTAGTTCATTTAGTTCTTGAGCTTTTTTTTGAGTTTCAAAACTTTTTGGGGGAGTCATATTTAGCTGTGTTCAGGGCTTAGTCCTGGCTTTGTGACCAGGGATCAGTCCAGGCAGAGCCTGAAAGACTGTATGTGTTGTCAGGGATCAGGTCCAGGTTGGGCGTGTGCAAGAGCCTTATGCACTGTGTTATTGCTTTGGCCCTGTCAGAGCACTTTCAAGTTGGCTCCATGTAAAAAACTAAGGCACGCGGACGGGCGTGTGCACTCGCGGGCTCTCCGGGCAGCTCTGTCTCACGCTCGCGTTCGGTGCTCTGGAACCACTGTGTGTGGCTGTTGATTAAGGGCAGGAGACAGAAGGAAGAAGGCCAAACTGGTTGCTCGATCAGTTTATTTTGTTCTATCTCTCTGCTTCTCTCCCGGCTCTGGATCTCTCTCTGGATCTCTGGATCTGACCCCCCAACCCACTCTTACAGCCTAGTTAAATCCCCTCAGCATGAGGGGGTTGGGGCGTACACATGGGTGTGGTCACAATCTGTAGGAGTAAGGTTCCTTTCCCTCGGAATGCTTCTCCTAGGACTGATTCTCTTTCAGCAGGAGGATCCACCCAAGGGCAGAGTCCCATGAGTGTGTTTCTCCTCTCCTCATCCAGAAAATATATAGCATTCATAATATTAATCATTTTATATGGACACAATAAGAAATGCATTAAAGCTTATAGAATTGCTCTCCTGCGGCCATCTCAATCTCAGACTACAGTGCTCAGGCCAGATCAGTCTTTCCTATCCCTAGCAGGGTCCTAGTCTCGTCATTACTTTTGGATCATGACAGCATTTGTCTATGATCAAGCTCTTAACTTATAGTTAAGAATTAGGCACTTTGGCCAGGTTCATCTTGATGCCAGGGTAACACATAACTCACCACTTGCCCTGGATCCGTCCCATCCCTTGTTGGGACCCTGCTTTTGGGATGCTAGGAACTGAGGGCAACTGAGGCTTAAGTGTAGAAAGCAGATGCCCGGGAATGAATAATACTCAAAGCCAATTAAGTCCCAAGTTACAAAAGCATAATATTGTCTTCTTGTGTGTATACAAAAAGGACATTGCTTTAAAGTGAATTATTCAAAGGGCATAAGGAGAGGAGAAAGGCAATATTATAATATTCAGTGTCCTAGGAAGGTCTGTCCTTACAAATTAGCAGAGTCAGATTAGGGGAAAGCTGATTAACTGTTTTGGGGAAGAGAGCATAGAGAAGTGATTACAGCTAAATAAAGGGATGGGAGCCCTGTGGTGGGAGTAACACAATAAACCTAAACTACCTGAGGCTATGTTATCCTACAGCTCCATATGGACACTTCTTGGTTGTAGGACCCCGAGCTTTGGAGGAGTTAAATAATTTGTTCAGGGTTAATACAGCATGGCAGAGTCACAAGTTACATCTATGTTTTGTTTTTTCCCTCCAAACAGTTTGAGATTTGTAAAATATTAGTAAAGTTAGTTCAAATAATCCACATGGATCTCTCACCCAGATTTGTCAGCTGTTAATGTCTTATGTCACTGGTGTGAATTTGTCATTACTTAAGGAACCAGTTTCATTTAGGTCCTATTAAACAACAACAACAGCAAAAACCCCCACAAAACTCCAGCGTCCACAGGCTTCCTCCTTATACTGTTTTTATTTGCTTTGGCTTAGAGGTGAGCGGAAATTCATTTTATGTGTTGGTTTGTTTTAGGTTTGGGGGGTCATACTTGGTGGTGCTCAAGGTCAGGGACTGTGAGCAGATTGGCCGCATACAAGGCAAATGTTCTATCCGCTGTACTACTGCTTCGGTCCCACAATTTATCTTCAAGGTGATTTCTTTCCTTCCCTCTTTTTTGATCTTGTTCTTCCCTTTAGAAGGAAATGAGCTCCACCAGCAGCTCCATGTGTGAAATAGTTGGACTGGCTTTCTTTGGTAGCTTGTTAAAAACGTAAATACCAATATAGGTCTTATTTAGTGGGGATTCACAGAATAGATTGCTACATGGAGGCTAGATTACAAACAGGGTTTTACCAACTCAATGGAATACCTGTAATATAGTAGAGCTCTCTTTTGAAATTTAGTTTGTTAATGCAGGAGCCCTTCTTCCATTCCTGGCACCACCTGCACCTGGTCCTGGAACACTGCTGGGGTGACTCAAGCACCTCCAGGAATGGCCCACACTGCCGGGCCCTCAAAATGATTTGGTGAAAGAAATGATAAACGTAACTAAAGATTAACTTTAAATAACTGCAAAGGCTTTATGAAACATTTGTCCTTTAAACAGGCTACGTTGAAACTATATATTCTTTCTGAGAGAAATGTATTTTAAGGAGCATGATTGGAATGGTTCTTTCATAAAATTCAGCGATAATATGGAAACTTTGAGATCAAATTAAATCTGTGTTCTTAAATATGCCTGATGATGAGTAAATTGAATAGATGCAACAAAAATGTGGGTTTTTGAAATTATTCTGTTTTGGTTCAAGCTTAGTTCTTTTCTGAAAGATTTCTCTTTTTACATAACAAATTTGATTCCACAATCAATCATGTATTGCGCATAATGTACGGGACCAAATTTTCCTTCCTAGACTTTCCTGACTTTATGAACCCTGTTGACCTATTTTGTGAAGAACATAAGGAGTCCAGTTCATTCATAATTACAAAAGCCCTATGGATGTCAGTGGTTTCATCGGTTGCCAGTGAGGTTTTCTGAAGATTTATTAAAGTGTGCAATTTCCCAATTTGCCCTGGAAGAGTCTTATTAGTTATTTTGATTTTTAGATGAACAAGTATTTACACAGTCATGGTTTCTAAGTGTGCCATTAATTCAAATTTCTGTTCAAATTAGATAAATGCTTCCCAAATGCTTATCTGTTCAGTTTCCTAAAGTTTGACCTTGCTATGAACATGAAACAATAGAGTGTATGTATTTTTGGGAGGTTCCTACTATGGATTTGGCATCATAAATTTTGTCCTGATCCTTCCACCAGCCTTTCTAAGTGTTATCTTTTGCAGATAAGAAAGGTTAAAAGAGGTGAGGGGGTTTTGCTAGGATTCATGATACTGTTCAGTGGTTGTGAACTCATATACTTGCAAAACTTTGTCTATAAACTAGTATCAGTTTAGCATTACAAGTATATATATGCACATATACATACATATTTATATATTTTTTGCAGGTTTTGGAGCCATATCTATCTGTGCTCAGGGTTTATTCCTGGCTCAATCTTGTCAGGGATTGGTGGACCATATGTGGTGCTGTAGATTGAACCCAGCCTCATGCAAGGCAAGCACTTTGACCCCTATATTATTTCTCCGGCCTCTATTTTTTTTTTTCTTTTTGGGTCACACCAAGCAATGCACAGAAGTTATGCCTGGCTCTGCACTCAGGAATAACCCCTGGCGGTGCTCAGGGAACCATATGGGATGCTGGGAATCAAACTTGGGTCGGCCGCGTGCAAGGCAAACACCCTACCCACTGTGCTATTGCTCCAGCCCCATAACTGTATTTTGAAAAGATGGTGTATCAACAGTAGACCTTCATGCTACATAGTAAGCTTGAATATGCTTACTAAATATAAAAGATGATTTTTTATTTACTAAATATAAATATATTTACTAAATATAAAAGATGATTAGGAGTTCTAATTAGGAGTTATTTTAAAATATATATATGTATGTGTATATATAATTTAAAAAAATCCCAAAATTAAATTTGATCCTTGCTGAATAAACTCAAATCCAGTTAGTACCACCCAGGCTTTGCTCAGGTTAGAAGACCTGGTTTGTGATTAGTATCAGGCTTTGGCATCAAATGTGATTCAATCTATATTCCATCACTGACATTTGAAAACAGGGTGTGTAGCTGACACTGTTGATTATCTCTCCAGCATTATATTTCATATGGCTTCCCTGTTGGCAGTGCAGAGGAGTGCGTCTGTTCCTTCTCCACATGCCTCAGGCTCAGCTTTTGAGCTGCTTCTCCCAGTTGCCCCAATTCCTGTTGTGAGTGAGTGGGGTCAGGGTGTGCCGATGAGCCCTTTCGTTGTAAGGGAGGGCTGGAAGGTTTCTGGAAAGTGTTCCTTTCCAAATGTGTCTTCTTCCACACTTCAAAGGAGGGCTGACCTGCACTGCTGAATGTAGATCAGTGGTCTGGGGGCCACTTGCAAGAAGCATCACATATTGAAAACAAATTAGCTTCCAGTCACTTCCTAAGTAAAGTATCTGAGGAGATTTTCTCACAAGGGTCTTTTCTCAAACAAATCAAGGTACTTACAAGTTATTTACCCACTCTGAAGCAAAAATAAAACATGTCTAAATTTACTCAAAACCAAAAATATAAAAGGTTAGCAAAAGAAAAATAAACAATTTTGTTATTTTTAAAATAAGTCTTTAAAGATCTTTGGGTTTATATAGATTAGGGTATATGTAGATTTGGATGTATAAATGAATGTGGGCACCATCTGATTAAAAAAAACACACACACAAAGAAGAAAGATGTTTTGTTTTTAAGTCTCTTTAAGTTCCTCAGAGTAATTGACATATGGCTGTGATTGACAGGGCCCATGACCAGTCAGTGCCAAGACTGCAATGAACACTTTGGAAACCTCTGACTTCCCGCCTCTGCCCAAGATCATGAACTAACAGCTGCTGTCTCCCTTCCTGGGACTTCTAACCTATGTAGGGAGGCCAATTCAGTAGTCTCTCAGAGAAGGTTCAAAGGTTAAGTGCCAGTGTGTGTGTGTGTGGGGGGGGGGGGGAGGGTCAAGGCATTATGCACAGTTTAGCTTTCGAAGTGTTCACCATGCTGGAGGCCAGACTCAGAACATAAAGACTTGGAAATGGCAGCGTGATCGATGCTCTTCAGTTCTGATATTCTATTAGGGACAACTTTGATTATGTAATAAAGTTATGTTTCCAGGCACCCAAAGAACTGACCTACAATGACAAATGTGCAACCGATTAAGCAAATTCCACTGAGCCTGCAACCCCTACTGGTTGTTTTCTCAAAACACATAGTGGTGTTACCACCAAGAGCTCTTTCCTCAATGGTTCCAGCTGGCAAAACCTCACTCTCATTTGGATCCATTGCTTTGTAATCACATAAAGCTTCACTGTGGGATTTTTTAACATGCAAAATAAGTTAATGTGTCCTCATTCTCCTTTCCTACCTCCATTCCAGAGACCATAGTTAATTGTTTCAATTCAAACTCATAATGTAACTTTCTATTGGAGAAATGACAGAGAAAGAAAGCCCCTCTACCATGTATCTTGTAGACTTACTGCCTCCTCTGAAGTGGTGCAGTTTTGTTTTCTTAATCAAAATGCACATCCTAAGCAGAGATGCCTGTTTTCCATTTAAATGGATATAAAATGTATTCCTTTGTTCGGGAGCTCTCACTAAAGTTAGTCCAGAAAACTTGGCTCTTTGTATTGAGATTTCTCCATTCCCCTCCTCAACTGGGTTAGTATTTATGGTATAATACTGTTAAGTACATGGGATGAGTGGCCATGCCAGTGGTCAGTACATAGGTGTAAGCCGTGTGTTTGATGAGGAGGAACATAATTGTAAGTGGCCGTACCTTCGTGGGGGGATAGTACATCTTGGCCACAACAGGTTCATCTTTGAAAGGCCTTAAGAAAGTGATGGAGAGCAATGGCTACCTACTCTAGGCTTTTTAATTGCATCCCAAAATGTGTGGCAGGTGCAACAAATGAAATAACATACATATATGCATGTACATTTCCACACGTATGGAAAGCATTAGGTGTATTATTTTAAAAATGATTAATACATACAAATGATAAACATTGCAAGAAAATGTTTTGTGGAAGTTTCTTCTTGATTCTGATATCTTCCACTCTAGGCACCAACCTTGAAAATAGAATCTCTGTAAGTCTGCAGAAATATATGCCTAACTAGCCCTCATTTTGCATAAGTGGTAGCATACCCACTGTTGTATTTCTTTTATATCATTTTAAATGATCACCATACCATGGTTTACAATAGTGTTAATATTTATGTTGTAGTCGTGTTAATATTACAGTGTTGTTGCATTACACCCACCACCAAGTGCCAATGTAATTCCACCTCTGTCTTAAGTCCCTTTTTATCTGCCTACTCCTTCATTTGTCCCCAGCTTCCAAAATTCATTCTGTTACAGATTTTTTTCTTTTTTGGCTTTTTGGGGCACACCTCAGGGGTTACTCCTGGCTCTGCACTCAGAATCACTCCTGACAGTGCTCAGGGGACCATATGGGATGCCAGGAATTGAATCCTAGTTGGCCATGTAGAAGGCAAATGCCCTAACCACTGTACTATCACTCCAGCGACTTATCAGATTTTTAAGGGTTTGTTTCCATGGAACATTGTTCTCTTGCTTTGTTTTTTTTATATTCCACATGCAAGTGAGACCATTAGGTGTTTTATCTTTCTGACTCTTATTTCACCATACAACACATAGTATTTCTTTTTCTAACAAAATGCAACGTATCTATGCTCATTACTGAGTCTAATTCCATTATATATACATGTACCACACTTTATTTTCTTTTTTTCACATAGCTGTTAATAACTACTCCCCCACATCTTGACTATTGTAAATAGTGCTGCAATAAATATAGATGAGTATATTTTTATTATTTTCAGAAGTCTCTTTCATAGAGGCCGAACCAGTTTGTTTCAACTAGCAGTGAATGAGTTTTTATTTTTCACCACATACCCAGTAGATTGATTATCTTGGCCTTTATAACATAGGTCTTTCCCATTGGCATGAGTGTTGCGTGACATTTATTCAGTCGGAGGTGTTGAGACAAGGAACTCGAGAGAAATTTTTACGGAGGATCACAGAGTTTGCTCAGACCCTGTGACAAAAGTAGAGCGTCCTGAGATCTCCTTTAATTACCATCCTACTGTTCAGACCTCTACAGGGCTCAGTACAGTAAGGTCATCAATAAAGAAGTGACAGGAAGAACATGCAAAGCCTAAAGCTTTTCTGCATACTAAAAATAAACAGGCTAAGTACCTAGGATCCGCATACTGAAAACAAACAGGCTAAGTAAGCATTTGGGATCAGTGAGAAGAGGAAGAATGACTAGGTATACTGAAATTTATGAAATTATTTACTGAAGACAGCTTAAAGAAAGATGTTCAGACTCATCCAAACCAGTCAGGATACACGAGTAATCTCGCCCATTTTTATGGTTACCTTCTTCCTGCCCATTTGCAGGACAGTCTACATGGGCTCTTTCTGATGGCCTAGTCTGGCCCCAACATATGAGATAATTTATTGAGGTTTTGATTTGCCTTTTCCTGGTAGAGATGATGAGCATTTTTTTATATGGCTATTGCCGTTCTCTATTTCTTGACTACTATCTGCTTAGCTCTTCCAATTTTATAATCTTTTTTATTACATTTGAGCTTTGTGAATGTTTCATATTTCTTGACTATTAGTTTCCTGTCAAATGTATGATGTGCAGGAATTTTCTTCAATTCACAGTTTTCTTCAATTCACTAAGATGTGTTTTATTTTAGTCATAGTTTCTTTACAATTTAGATTTTAGTTTGATGCAGTCCTATTTTATTTTTGCTTTTATTTGTCAGTGAATTTAAATCAAGAGACTCTCTGTGTTGCTCTCTTCCGGGAGCTTGGTTTTAAGTCTCTGGATGTTGGCCCTTGGTGGGATTACACGGTGCCGGGGGCAGTCCCTGGGTGTGACCGCCTAGCTACTAGAAAACGGAAAATCTGGACGGAAGAGGCCCAGTTCTGATCCGAGCAGGCTTGGAGGTCTCAGCCCCAGGTCCCACACACCTGGGTTCCTCTACTGGTATCTTCATGCGTGAAGCTCGTCCGAACGTGTGGAGAGGGACCTTGAGCATGGCTGTGGGTAGGCTCCGGAGATCTTCGGCCACGGGAGCTCTGCTGGGCGTGGGGAGGGAAGCTGGAGCCCACACCCTCTGAGGGGCCCCAGGGAAGACAGCCAGGCACTTGGGCAAGAGACTCGAGAGAGACTTGCCCCTCGGAGCGGGTGGGCTTCAGCTTCCCTCCCCGTGGATGAATGATGATGAGGATGATGATGATGGATTTAAATCATTGAAGGTTTCTTTAAAATTAATATGGAGATTTCTGACTGTTTTCCTTGATGTATTTTAATGGACTTAGATCTACTGTAAAATTTTAAAATCCATTTTAAATTGACTTTTGTGTATAGCGTGAGGTCATAGTCAGTATCATTTTTTTCACTTGTGGTTAACCAGTGTTTCACACATCATTTATTGAAGAGACTTTACTTTCTCCCACGTTATGCACTTGACTCCTTTGTTGTAAATAAATTGTTCATGTAATTGAGGGTTTACTTTGGGACTCTCAGTTCTATTCCATTAGTCTGAGAGTTTCTTTTATTCGTGTGCCATACTGTTTTAATTACTATCTTTTTACAAAACAGTTTAAAATTAGGGAATGCAGGATGTGAGATGGGGTGGGGAGGAGGAGATACATCAGGTAGGGTGCTTGTATTTCATGTGGCCAACCTGGGTTCAATTTCCAGCAGCACATATGGTTCCCTGAACACCACCAGGAGTAACCTCTAAGTACATCGCCAGGGGGTAAGCCCTGAAGACTGCTGAATATGGCCCCCAAACAAAACTAACTAAATAGGGACTCTGTGCCTCCTTGTCTTTGTTTTCTCAGGATTGTTTTTGTTATTTGGAGAGTTTGTGGTTTCATACCAATTTTAGTACTTTTTCTATATACTTGAAGAATGCCACTGGAATATTTTTAGGTATTGCATTGAATCTCTATAATGCTATTGGGTCTGATAGTTATTTTTATAATGTTAATTCTTCACATCTATGAACATAGAATATATTTCCATTTCTTTGCAACTTCTATTTCTATTTTAATAATGACATAATTTTTGATATATGTCTCACATCCTTTAAGTTGATTCCTAAGGAATTTGATATTTTGTGACACAGTTGTAAATGGGATAAAATATTTTCCTTCTCTTCTGTATCACTGTTCACGTATATAAATGCAGGTGATTTTTGTGTATTGATTTAGTAGCGTGTACTTTAGGGTTTTTTTTTTTGTCTTTAAAGACTTGTTTAATGAGATATCATCTTATACCACAGAGACTGATGCACTTCCAAACAAACAAAAGCAACTGGTGTTGATGTGGATGTGGGGAAAAAGGGACTCTCCTTCACTGCTGGTGGGAATGCCAACTGGTCCAGCCTTTTTGGAAAACAATATGGACATTTCTCAAAAAACTAGAAACTGAGCTCCCAATTGACCCGTAATAAAAACTTCTGGGAATATATCCTGGAGATGCAAAAATGTAGAGTAGAAATAACATCTGCACTTGTATGTTTATTGCAGCACTATTTACAATAGCCAGAATTTGGAAAAAAAAAACCCGAGTGCCTGAGAACAGATGACTGTTAAAGAAACTTTGGTATATCTATACAATGGAATACTATGCAGCTGTTAGAAAAGATGAAATCATGAAATTTTCATATAAGTGGATGGACATGGAGAGTATCATGCTAAGTGAAATGAGTCAGAAAGGGGATAGATATAGAAGGACTGCACTCATTTGTGGAATATAAAATAACATAGACTAAAATTCAAGGACAGTAGAGACAAGGTCCAGGAGGATTGCTCCCTGGTTTGGAAGCCTGCTTCATGTGTGGGGGAGAAGGCAGTTAGATAGCAAAGGGGACCACTACAGTCAATGATTGTTGGAGGGATCACTTGAGATGGGAGATGTGTGCTGAAAGTAGACAAAGGACTAAACACAATGGCCTCTCAGTATCTGCATTGCAAACTACAATACTCAGAAGTAGAGAGAGAGTAAGAAGAAAGGTACCTTCCACAGAAGCAGGGGGTGGGATGGAGTGGGAGTGACGGGAGGAATACTGGGCACATTGGCGGCAGAAAATACACACTGGTGGAGTGGTGGATGTTCAGTCATTCATGACTGAAATTCAATCATGAAAGCTTTGTAACTCTCACAGGGATTCAATAAAAAATAAATAAAATAGGGGCTGGACGGCACTCTTTACAATAGCCAGAACTGGAGAAAACCTGAGTGCCCAAGAACAGATGACTGGTTAAAGAAACTCTGGTACATCTATACAATGGAATACTATGCAGCTGTTAGAAATGATCAAATCATGAACTTTGCATATAAGTGGATCAACATGGAAAGTATCATGTTAAGTGAAATGAGTCAGAAAGAAAGGGACAGACATAGAAAGATTGCACTTATCTGTGGAATATAAAATAACAGACTAGGAGACTAATACCCAAGAATAGTAGTATACAATACCAGGAGGTTGACTCCATAGCTTGGAACTTGGCCTCACACGCAGGGGGAAAGTCATACCAAATGGAGAAGGGAACACCAAGTGGAGATCCCACGTGGTAAGGGAAATGCGCGCTGAAAGTGGACTAGTGACCAAACATGATGGCCACTCAATACCCCTATTGCAGATCACAACACCCAAAAGGAGAGAGAGAGAACAAATTGGAATGCCCTGCCACAGAGGAAGGGTTGGGGGGGTAGGGTGGGGGGAATGGGATTGGGGGGTGGGAGGGATACTAGGTTCATTGGTGATGGAGAATGGACACTGGTGGAGGGATAGGCTCCTGAACACTGCATGAGGGGAAAACAAGCACAAAATGTTTGAATCTGTAACTGTACCCTCACTGTGACTCACTAATTAAAAAAAAAATAGGGCTGGAGCAATAGGACAGTGGGTAGGGTGTTTGCCTTGCACGCAGCTTACCCGGGTTTGATTCCCAGCATCCCATATGGTCCTCTGAGCACCACCAGGAGTAATTCCTGAGTGCAGAGCCAGGAGTAACCCCTATGCATCGCCAGGTGTGACCCAAAAAAGCAAAATAAAATAAAATAAAGTAAAATAAAATTAAAAGACCAAAAAAAAAAGACTTGTTTAATGGCTCAGAGGGTAGAGTGTTCACCTTGCACGTGTCCAACCCTGGTTCGATTCCTCCACCCCTCTCGGAGAGCCTGGCAAGCTACCAAGAGTATTTTGTCCCTACAGCAGAGCCTGGCAAGCTCCCCATGGCATATTCAATATGCCAAAAACAGTAACAACAAGTCTCACAATGGAGACGTTACTGGTGCCTGCTCGAGCAAATCGATGAGCAAATCGATGAGCAACGGGATGATAGTGATACAGTGATACAGTGTTTAATAGAATCTTTTGAGTTTTCTATATATGTTACCTGCAAATAGTGGTAGTTTGAATTCTTTAGCAGTTTGTGTCCCTTTAATTTCTGTCACTTGCTTGGTTGCTGTGGTTAGGACTTGTAGTCCGTGTTGTATAATAGTGGTGAGAATGAACATATTGTACCTTTTATGTCTATATTAGGTACTAGTTTGTTGCATGTGACTGTCACTGTCATTCTGTTGCTCATCGATTTGCTTGAGCGGGCAACAGTAACATCTCCATTGTGAGACTTGTTACTGTTTTTGGCACAGCAAATACTCCATGGGTAAGCTTGGCAGGCTCTGCTGTGCAGGCGAGATACTCTCAGTAGCTTGCTGGGCTCTTCAACAGGGGCGAAAGAATCGAACCTGGGTCATCCACGTGCAAGGCAAATGCCCTACCGCTGTGCTATCACTCCAGCCCCAGTTTGTTGCATAGGGTTTTTATTATTTTGCTTTGAGTTTGTATCATAAACGAGTACTATACAGAGGACAAGACACTTGCCTTGTATACAATTGGCCCAGAATTGTTTCTGGCACCCCAGAACTTCTAGGTAAGGCCCAAAAAACAACAAAGATATTTTAAAATTTCTCTGCATATATTGATATGATTAAATATTTTTTCCATCCTTTTGTTCATGTGATGTTTCAAAGTTGTTTGTATGTATAAAACCTTTCTTGCATCTCTGGAATAAATTCCTCTTGGTCATGGTCTTTAATCCTTTTAATATATAGGGTTTCTATCTTCATGATTATATATTGAATTCAGTTCACTAAGATTTAATTGAGGATCTTTGTGTCTGTGTACAGGGATATTTATCTGTAATTTTTTTTCAGTGATGTTTTTATCTCTTGGTATCAGGATATTTTAGCCTCATAAAAACTATTAGGAAGAGCCTCCCACCGCCGAGATGTGATCCCGGGGGCCGCACGCATGTGCGGCCTCTCCGCAGCTGCACAAGCGTGAATCCAGACCCAGCAAAACCTCTTTCGGCGTGGGCAACTCCTCGCAGAATGTCTCCAGCCTGAGAACTAAGCCTCGGCCCCGTGCCCGCCCGGGAGGGGAAGGTATTTCTCTCTCTCGCCTCTTTCTCTCCGGGGATGAAGGGCGCGGTGGCCGCCATATTAAGACGACCACAGATTGGGTTTTCAAGCCTGCAATTATCTAATATCTGGAAGAAATCTCCCTGGACTTCTTGTTAAAGTACAGAAATTCAAAACCTTATTTGTCTTCACAGTAGGTCTGAATCTAGTGGGGTACTCCTAACAACAATAGTGAGGTTTGTGTTGAAATATTGAATGTAACCAAAGTAAACGGAACATAAAATGAAACTTATCAGTTAGAAGGTAGGGGGTGGGGGGGCGGGATGGGAGGTGTACTGTGTGGGTTTTTTTTTTTTTTTGGTGGTGGTATATGGGCACTGGTGAAGGGATGGTTGTTTCAGCATTGTATAACTGAGACCTAAGCCCGAAAGCATTGTAATCTTCCACACGGTGATTTAATAAAATAAAATTAAATTAATAAAACAAAAAACTATTAGGAAGATTTCCTGTCAACTTGCTTTTAGGAGAACTTGAGAAGATTAATAAATAGGTCCTCTTTATTAAAAGTAAATAAATAAATAAATAAATAAATAAATAAATAAGTCCTCTTGAAAGGTTTGAAAGCACTTATGGGAACTGTCACCTGGATTTTGTTTTTGGGTGGGATTTGATTACTGTTTTATTCTCTTTGTTAGTAATTGGTCTATTCAAGTTTTTAAAATTTCTTCCTGACTTTGTCTTGAGAGATTATGTGATTCTTAAATTTTATCCGTTTCTTTTAGCTTCTCTTCAGTGACAAAGTTTTTCATAGTAATATCTTGTGATTGTATTTCTGTGGTATCTGTTATAACCTTTTCTCTTTGATTTCTGATTCAGTATTAGAATTTAATTTCTTTTTTCTTTGCATTTAGCTAGTTTGTCAATATTGTTTATTTTTAAAAATAGCTCTTGGTTTAATAGATCTTTTTAATTTTCTATACTTTTTATAATTTCCTTTCTACTGCTTACTTGAGCTTCATTTGTTTCTTAGGATCTGTTTTCTGTTTCTTCTGTTCTTAGGATCTGAGGTTAGGTTATTTATTTGAATTATTTCTTGATGTAAACCTATGTTGCTCTGAAATCTCCTTACTGCTCTTTTGCTCTGTTCCATATATTGTGATAGTTTGTGTTTTTGTTTTCATTTGCTTCCAGGAAGTTTTTTATTTCTTCTTTAACCCAGTGGTCATTCAGTAGTGCATTGTTTCTCCAAATGTTTACATATCCCCAGACTTTCTTTTTGTGGTTAATTTCTATTTTGTGATTACTTTCTACTTTTAGGATTAATTTCTGCATTGTGATCTAAAAAGATACTTGATAGGATTTCTAACTTCATGATTTTATGGACACTTGAGTCCCCACAAGTTATCTAGGAAAATGTCCCATGTGCACTGGAGAAGAATGTGTACTTTGCTCTTTGGGGCATATAAATCCCTGTACATATCTACAAATCTTACCTTAAAGTTATTATTTGTTTTTTTAAAATTTTGTGTAGGGATCTGGTTGATCTATGCAATGGTTGGAGGGGTTACAGTATTACTTTCTTCAGCCAGTTAGTAAATGCTTTATATATTTTGTTGCTTCTTCATTTGGTGCACATATTAGTGACTGTGTCTTCTACCTTATACCTTAATCATTATGTAATGCCTATCTCTTATTGCCTTTTAATTTTGATGTCTAAGTATAGCTGTTCCTTTCTTTTTCAAATACAAGTTGTTTGATTGTTTTCCAGCCTTTGACTTTGAGTCTATTTTATGATGAAATTTCAAGTGTTTCTTTTTTAAAAATTTTTATTTTTTAATTTAATCACAGTGAGATACACAGTTACAGAGTTGTACATGATTGGATTTCAGTCATATCATGTTCCAACATCTGTCCCTTCGCCAGTATACACTTCCCAACAACAATGTCCTCAATTTCCATCCCTCCCACAATCTGCCTCTATGGCAGGCACTTTCTTTTCTCTCTCTCTCTCTCTCTCTCTCTCTCTGTTTGTCTGTCTCTGTCTCTCTCTGTCTCTCTCTCTCGCTCCTAGGAATTATGGATTGCAATACAGATAATGAAAGGTTATCATGTATATCCCTTTACTTACTTTCAACACCCAGTTCTTGTCTGAGTGATATTTTCAACTATTGTCATACTGGTCCCCTCTCTATCCTAATTGCCCTTCACCCCCCCCACAAAAGTGTATTTATTGTAAGCACTGAAGATTTTATTTGTTTTCATGGTTCATCTGATTATTCTGACTTTTGGTTGGTGAGTTCAAGCCATTGTTATTTAATGCAATTACTGAAATAAAGGAATTTATTATTTTTCCTCAATGGATTCTAGGAATTTTGATTTGCTTTGTTTCTTTGAACTTCTCTGTTTTCTTACCCTAAACATCACTATATGTTTTGTAATGATCAAATCCATTTAGGACTTA
Source organism: Sorex araneus (assembly GCF_027595985.1). Taxonomy (NCBI): domain Eukaryota; kingdom Metazoa; phylum Chordata; class Mammalia; order Eulipotyphla; family Soricidae; genus Sorex; species Sorex araneus. Next base: position 93,462,838 of record NC_073304.1, on the reverse strand, counting down.
TTCTTTGTGTCTTTTTTTTCTTGCATATAATTTTTAAAAAATTTTTTAACTTTTTTATTGAATCACCATGAAAAAAGTTACAAAGCTTTCAGATTCAAGTCTCAGTCACTCAGTGATCAGACCCCCATCCCTTCACCAGTGCACATGCTCCACCACCAAGAACCCCAGCATACCCCCCCCCCACCTGTGTGGCTAATGATCTTCACTTTATTCTCTCTATACTTTGAATACATTCAATATTTCAACAGAAAACTATTATTATTTAGAATTTTTCCCCAACAATCAAACCTGCTGAAAAGGCATCATTTGATAATTTGTTTTCCATTGCTGAGAATGAAGAATATATGAGCTCGCATGGCCGCTATATGGCTACTGTGCAGTTTTGGATTTCTGATATTTTAGCTCAGTTCACAGTTTTGTGTGTGGCTGCTCCGGATCTCATCTGGTCAGAGAGCATGCTGGTAACACCCTCATCCCAAGATCTCCTGTGTGCAACGTCACTGCAAGTTTGTACCTCTGGATAGTGGGTTCTAGAAGATGGTGGTTGCCATGTGGGCGCCGTTGCCGCCGCTGCCGTTACCCCCGCTGAAAGAAAAGGTTGAGAGAAAAACCTTTCCCCTCCCGTGGTGGCATGGGGCTGTAGCTCAGTTCACAGTCTAGATGCATTTCTATAAGAAGCCGCTGGGTGCCAAAAGTGGTTAGTAGCTCTTTAGGATCATGGTCTTTAAGGAGCAGAGGAGCCGTTTTGTGTGCGGCTGCTCCGGATGTCATCTGGGTGGAGAGCGTCTCTTTGTGTCTTTTAAGTATATTTGTCTTCATATTATCACAAAGTATATATCTGGAGTTCTAAACTTAGATTCTTTTTTTTTTCTTTTGGTTTGTTTGCTTTTTGGGTCACACTCGGCGATGCTCAGGAGTTACTCCTGGCTCTGCACTCAGGAATTACTCCTGGCAGTGTTGGGGGACCATATGGGATACTTGGAATCAAACCTGGGTTGGCCGCATGCAAGGCAAATGCCCTACTCCCTGTACTATTGCTCCAACCATAAACTTAGATTCTTGATTACATTTAAATCCTTGGAGTTTATTGTAAAAGCTTCAGCATTGCCTCCTCTTTATCCACATTTTTTTGTTTTTCACTCTGTGCCAGGCTATCTTCACCAGGGCCCCTCAGAGGAGAGTGGGTTGAGTTTTTCTCCCTGCTCAGAGCAGAGAGCCCTGGCAACCAAAACCCTCCAGAACCCAGCCACTCTCAAGGCCACTCTCCACATGCTCAGCCATGCTCAAGGCCACTTTCCACATGCTCGGACGAGCCTTACGCATGAAGGAACCGGCAGAGGAACCCAGTATTTGGGACCCGTGGCTGAGATCTCCAAGCCTGCTCGGATCAGAACTGGGCCTCCTTCACCCAGATCCCCAGTTTTCTAGTAGCTTGGCAATCACACCCACAAACTCCCCCGAGCACCATGTAATGTCATCAACGGCCAAGATCCAGAGACTATAAAACAGCTCTTGGTAGAGAGCGATGCAATTTTTCCTGCCGAGTGACCTCTTTATTTTTATTTTTATTTTTTTCCCACACAGTGGAGCCAGGCAAGCTACCTGTGATGTATTTAATATGCCCAAAACTGTAACAACAACATTCTCTTCATGTTCCTGGAGCGAGCAGATGCCATTGAGCTACACTAGCACGCGACAGGGACAAATGAAGACGTTACTGGTGCCCACTTGAGCAAATCAATGAACAACGGGATGAGAGTGATACGGTGATGTTGTTCACATCTTCTCCCAATAAGTTTTTTTTTTTTGGCTTTTAGGTCACATCTGGTGATGCTTGGGGGTTACTCCTGGCTCTGTAATCAGGAATTACTCCTGGCGGTGCTCAGGCAATCATACGGGATGCTGAGAATCAATTCCAGGTCAGCTGTGTGCAAAGCAAAGTACTTTACCTGCTGGACTATCACTTTAGCCCCAACAAGAAGTGATTCTTAGCATTTATCTAAGACCATCTAGTATTACTTGCAGAGCTGGTTTAATGACTATGAATATCTCTTTAATTTTTGTTTGTCTGAAAACTTTCTATCATTTCTTCAAATGTGGAGATATTTGTGTGGAGGTTTTTTTATTTGTGGAACTCTTTGAGCTATGTCTATCTTTGTCTATGTCGCCTCCTCAATTGGGAAAGCTCTCTGCTATAATTTCTTCATCCAGTACTTCTTTCCCTTTCTTTTCCCTCTTCCTGAAAGATCTATGATGCCAATGTTGTTTGCATTGTAGATCTTTCAGATATCTCTTGGGTTTTTTTCGTGAAATTTCCTTTCAGTGTTCTTTAATAGTTTTATTTGTTTTCACAAACAGACTGACTCATTCCTTGGCTTTGAGCCCCTCTCACTTCTTGAGATTTTTTTGTTTGTTTTTTACTTCAACTATGTGTTCTTTAGTGATTTCTGATTGACGTTTCCTCATATTTCCTCTGTCCTTTCTGGAGTTCTGTTCTACTGATATCCTTAATTGAAAATCCCTACCATTATTGCTTTGAAGTTTTCCTCTGGGAGATTTGAAAGCTTGGATATGGTTGAGCTTCTTCCTAAACTTTCATCTTCATCAAGAAAGGTGACTGGTGCTGTGAGGGGGTAGAGGTGAGGTTCTGATTTCATGCATTTCCCTACAGCAGTTTGGACTTGATTCATATTTGCTGGTTCCAGACGGAGAGCAGGACTCTACGTCTCTGCTGCTCTGGGCAGCTGCAGGGAACTTCCTCCACAAGTGTGCTGCTGCAGTTACCACATCAGGTCTAATAGTCCCAGGGTGTGCAGCTGTTGGCACCTGACAGTGTCTGTGATGCTGATATCCAGCGGGCCTGGGCAGCAATAGGGGTGTGTTCACGAGTGCCGAATAGCAACTATAACACCAAGCAGATTTGTATATAATTGCCCTGGTGGTCACATGTGCCAGCACCTGGAAGCCACTCTCCTTCTATGCCCAAGTCGATCTTGGAAACATTCTGTGGTTTGACAGTGTGGTATTTGACAAAGTCCATGGCACTAGGGTTGACAAGGCCTGGGCTGCAACCAGATGTTCAAATATTCAAAAATGGGCTGAGCGTGGGCACAGCAAGCAGTGGGAGGTCTGCTGAGTTGCTTTTTGAATTAAAAAAAAACCAACTCTACAAAGCACGTTCTTACTCTAGGCTTTCATTCAGGCTGCCTGCTATCAGTCAGAAAAGGCTGGGGAGAGCGACTTTGTGTAGTATGGGGTAAGCAAATGTTCCTTTGTCCCTTGTTGCTCAGATTTTCGGGCCACACCTGCAGTACTCAGGGGCTATTGAGTACTCAGTACTATTGACTCTTCTCAGGAGTGTACCCTGGCAGCGGTTGGGGATCGTACGTGATGCGGGGGATAACTTAAGCCCAATCAGCCACAAGCAAGGCACAGGCTTCACCTCTTGTACTATGTCTCTGCTCCCTCTATTCTTAAAAACATTTTATTTATTTATTTTAAAATTTAATTTACTTTTTATAAAGTTGTTCACAATAATTTATTACATTTACTGTTACAACAGCAGTCCCACCACCATTATACTTTCCCACCACCATTATTTTGAATATTCCCATCACCCCCAAAGCCTGCCCCCAAAGCAGGACCTAAATAATTTATTTTGTATATGGCTTTCTGTGAATAATCCTCTAAAAATGACCCAAAATTTTTTCTTTAGAGGAAAGTATGTGAAGATTGTTGTATCTCACCTTGGAGCCATTTAAGCCCTTGTACAAGAGATTACTAACATGTTACAGGTTAAGCCTGTGTGCATTTTTTTTTTAAACTCGAGATCGGTTGCCTTCTTTACACCCCATCAAATGTGGTGTGCTACTCTTGGTACACCAGTGGCCATAGAGTATGAGATGTCACTCCAGGAATTCTAAAAGTTTAAACAGGGTGATACAGCTGGTGTTAAATTCTTAACTGGATGACTTTGGGGTCTGGAGGCATCTCTGAAGCTTGTGGCTCTCTTCTGAGATTTATTTGTGAGTCTCTGGATCATGGTCATTAATGAGCTTACATGGTACCCAGAGGCAGTCCATGGGCATGACTGCCAGGCTCCTGAAAGAACAGGGAGATGGTGAGAAGATGCTCATTTCTGATTGCATGCGAGCCTGGAGATTTCGGTCACAAACTGCATGCCTAAGTTTTTCAGCTGATTCACTCATTGATGAGGCTCGTCTGAGCCTGTGGAGATTGGCCATGAGCATGGTGACGATTGAGTTCTGGAGGTATTTGGCTGCCAGGGGTCTTTGAGGTGGGAGAGGGGACTCCCCCTCCCCCTCCGTGTTGATCTGGGTGAGACAGCCTGGCATGGGGTCCGGAGGGATCTCTGCAGCTTGTGGCTCTCTTCCGAGATTTACTTACAAGAATTTTAACTTGTCAATACTTTTATCTTCATTAATCTTCATTAGTAACCACCTGTGATATGCCTCAAAACTTACTCAGGTATACTGGACTCTTCACACTGGAGATGACATTTCATGATTTCTTGTAATTTTTTCTAGCTCAGCTTTTTCTTATACAACTGTACATAACTCATAAATATATGTAGGTGTTATTTGATTTATTTAGATTATAAATTTAAAAAAGTTAAGACCAATCATTACATCAATTGGATTTGAGTCTGAGGGTGTCATAATTTAATTTGAGGATTATTAGCTTCCTTCAGGACTATTATTACAAATAGCACTTAAGTATTGCTAGTATAAGGTAACTTATCCTGAAAGGGGATCAGCATGGTGGAAGAGAAATTCTGAGTATGAATTGGTGTGTGCATTCTAATCTTAATGATAACCTAGCCCTGAGGCCTTTGGATGGCACGGAGGCCATGCGTTATCACTGGAAGCTGCTAACAAAAGACAGCGGCACACCATACTGCTCCCTCTAACGGTATGCAAAGCATAAAGAGGTGGCGGGTTGCTGACAGAAGCTAGGATGTCACCTCTGAATGTCCATAGTGTTCTTTAGAAATGGTGTAAACTGTCCTGGGAATGTCATACAGATATGAATCTCACATGTATGTTCATCTGTCCTAAATTTTCTCAAAATGGTTAGATAAATGTGTTTTTGTTTGTTTGTTTTTCTTTTTGGGTCACACCTGGCAATGTACAGGGGTTACACCTGGCTCTGCACTCAGCAATTACCCCTGGTGGTGACCAGGGGACCATATGGGATGCTGGGAATCGAACCCGGGCTGGCTTCGTGCAAGGCAAATGTTCTACCTGATGTACTATCACTCCAGCCCCAGATAAATGTGTTTTAACTATGAATGATACACTGAGAATTTTAATTTCAGGTAAATAGCATATACTATCTTAATTTATGTCTCAAATATTTCATGGTGCTCACACTGAAAAAAATCAGTGATCTCATATTTAAATTTAATGGTACAGTCTATTTTATCTGGACACTATCCTGGTCCTCAGTTTCTCCCTGATCATTAACTCTCCACTGGCCAAATGAAGGAAACTGTGCTACTCGAATGAAATGTAAGGACTAGAGAAGAGAGAGGAAAGGGTAGAAGGAGAGCCGGAAAGAGGGAAAAAGAGAGAGGCAGAAATATTGGATAACTGTTTACCTAATTTGATTTGAATTTCTGTGCCTTGTCTCCAAGGAATTTTATTTCATCTCTGGTGAAGGGAGAAGAGTTCAAACATGAGGCCCTGCTGGCTTTGAGCCGTGTGGTGGTAAGAGAGCAAACAGTTTAGGTGAGAGCAAAGTAAGTTTATGGAGAGTTCACTGGTCACAAGACACAGTGGAGGCCTCTAAAGAGAGATGCCCACTCCGCTCAGCCTTGAGGAGTCTTATTGTGTGTTTCTGGGCGGCTTAGGGAGAAAGTTCATCCTGGGGGTGGGTGAGCAGGAGATCTTTAGCCAATTCTGGGCAGAGAGTGAGTTTGTATATAAAATGTACTGAGTCAGTCGTGCCAAGGGAGAGGGATATGTATAAAATAATTTGGTTTACCTCAAGAACAGGGTCTCTGGGATCATTCTAGGAACTGAGTGACTGAGCAGAAGAGCTGAGTGCCCGCAGGGCTTCCAGCATCTCCTGGGCACAGCTGACTGTGTGAGCAGGGACAGCAAAGCTGACTGCTCTGGGATGGTCTCAGCCTGTCTAGGGCATTTTAGAGATGAGAATGAAACTAGGCATCTTTTCGTGGGGCTCAACTAGACCACATCGTATTGTGACTCAGAAAAGGTTACACACACACACACACACACACACACATATACATGTGTGTATATATATATATATATATGTATATATTATATAACTCAAATCACACAAGTGTTAATTCATCTCTCAAAGATTATTCCAACTCACTCCAAAGCACATACAATTTCAGCTTTGTCATTCTGCAGAAATTCAGAAACCTGGCCAATGAAGAAATGTGTGACTGGGTCCTCTTGATACTTGACCCTTGGGACCCTGATACTCCTTGGGACCCCTGTTTCTCTCCCTCTTCCCCTTTCCTGGAAAAATGAACCAGAGGCCCAGATTTTCCTGTAAAAACGTTACTGTGAAAGAGATAAAAATTATACTGAAGCTGTCACTGTCACTGTCATCCCGTTGCTCATCGATTTGTTCAAGCAGGCACCAGTAATGTCTCTCATTGAGAGACTTATTGTTACTGTTTTTGGTATATCCAATACGCCACGGGTAGCTTGCCAGGCTCTGCTGTGCGGGCGCGATACTCTCAGTAGCTTGCCGGGCTCTCCTAGAGGGGCAGAGGAATCGAACACGGGTCAGCCGCATGAAAGGCGAATGCCCTACCGCTGTGCTATCGCTCCAGCCCACTGAAGCTGTATTTCCTCAAAATAAAAGCATTAAGGCAGTGATTCATGGGTCTCTAATAACCCTCACTCCAGGGGACCCCCAGAAGGAATCTTTCCTTCACCCCTCCAGGTGCAAGGAATTTGGAAGGCAATTCTTGTTCTGAGGGCTCTTAAAATATTTTTAAATTAAAGGGGTAGGAACTCCGACGTTGCTCTTGACTTTCAGGAAGAACTAGTTGTCAAGAAGTACTTCTGAATTAAGGACTATAGGCCATTGTAACTCAGTTGAAAATAGAAAGACTAGGAATGTGTATGTTTGTTCCATTGTGAGTGGCTTGCCCCAGGTATGATAATACACTACAGAAGATTTTCACATGAAAATCAAGATTACCTCACATCCTTGAGCTTTAAAGCAATTACAAGGGATTGATTGGAACAATAAGCCTTAGGCAATAGTTACCAAAATAATTTAAACAGGATACCTACATTAAATTGTGGTAGACTCTCATCTAATGTTTTACTCCCCTCTAGTGGATTTTTATATAGTACATGATACCCTCAGTATAGTATAAGAGATTTTAGAGGAAAAAGTTATTAAAAATGTATTTCAAGCGTACTTATATTCTGTGGACTATCTATGCGGATATATAAAACTTCCATTTCCAAAAAGGTTAAAATTAAAGCTATTTGTTCACTCTCCTCATTTTGCAGGGTAAAAAAAAAAAGAACCATGAGGGAGAAATGACTTATCCAAGATCTCACCATTTGTTGTTAAGTTGTTTGCTTTTGTTTTGGGGGGCAATATCCAATGATGCTTAGGGGTGATTTCTGGCTCTTTCGCAGGAGTGACCTCAAGTAGTGCTCATGGCACCATCACATGGTGTCAGGGATTTGAATTTGGATCCTAACTGCTGCACCACCTGCAAGGCAAGTGACTTATCTCCTGTACTATTTCGCTGACCCATATAGTTGGTTTTTAAATGGATCTTATCCCCAGTGACAATATTGAACATATAAACATGTAGTTTCCATGGATACAGAAAGCTTATTCCCATCCACTGAGGTGCTCATCGACTAAGATAAACCATTGGCTTTAGAAGAAATTTGAAATAAATTCAGCTAGTGTATTATTGGGCTTAGAAAATTCTGTGAGAGGAGGAGCTTCCACAAGGAGTGAAAGGTTTTGTGTTAACAAGAATGACTAAAAAAAGAAAATACTGGGGCTGGAGTGATAGCACAGCAGGTAGGGTTTTTGCCTTGCACGCAGCCAACCTGGGTTTGATTCCCAGCATCCCATATGGTCCCGTGAGCACCGCCAGAGGTAATTCCTGAGAGCATGATCCAGGAGTAACCCCTGTGCATCTCCAGGTGTGACCCAAAAATAATAATAAAAAAGAATGCCTAAAAAAGAAAATACTGATCAAGCAAGTCCTGATTTGCCTTCCTCCTACCACTGATGGGCACAGACGTGGATTTTGGCATAGATATTTTCATATTTCAGTCTATATTTCTTGGTCTGTAATTTTAAGTTCACTTTATAAAGTTTTATTCCCCTGAAACTTTCATTATTATTCTCCAGATAATATTTACTTTTTCTTTTCTCCAAATAAATGTCATTTCCTGTTCGGCAATGCTGAGGGGTTACACCTGGCTTTGCACTCAGGACTTGCTCCTTGTATTGCTCAGGGAGCCATGTGGGATGCCAGGAATTTCCCAGTATTATAAGCTGCATCACTTCAAAAATGCTTGATTAAGCTTCTACTTGACTATCTCAAAATCGCCATTATCAACTCTGAGAAATATTGTTTTTAAATACCGAAAAAGTCAATATGGGGCCCCAAAATACACAGCAGAAATGCCATCTGCACTTTTTTTTTTTTTTTTTTGCTTTTTGGGTCACACCCAGCGATGCTCAGGGGTTACTCCTGGCTCTGCACTCAGGAATTACTCCTGGCGGTGCTTGGGGGACCATATGGGATGCCGGGGATCGAACCCGGGTCGGCCGCGTGCAAGGCAAATGCCCTACCCGCTGTGCTATCGCTCCGGCCCCGCCATCTGCACTTTTATGTTCATTGCAGCACTATTCATAATAGCCAGAATCTGGAAACAATCCTAGTGCCCGAAAATAGACGACTAGTTAAAGAAACTATGGTATGACTACACAATGGAATACTATACAGCTGCTAGGAAAATGGAAGTTATGAAATTCGCTTATAAATGGATGAACTTGGAGAGTATTATGCTGAGTGAAATGAGTTAGAAGAAGAGGGATAGATATAGAATTATTGGACTCATTTGTGGGATATAAAAATAATATGAAACTAATATCCAAAGACAGGAGAAACAAGGGTCAGGAGAATTGGTCCACAGTTGAAAGTCTGCCTCAACTACTAAGGGAGAAGGCCTTTGGGAATGAGAAGGGACCACCATGACAAAGATAGTTGGAAATGATTGCTCTGGATAACTGTGCTGAAACTGGTGAGTGAGCAAACATGATGATAACCTCTCAGTATCTGTATTGCAAACAATAATGCCCAAAAGGGGAGGGAGGGAGGAAAGGAAGGAGGAGAGAAAGGGGGGGGGGAGGAGGAGATGAGAGAGAGAAGAGAAAGAAAAAGAAAGGAAGAAAGAGAAAGAGAGAAAGAGAAAGAGAGAAAGAAGGAAAGAAAGAAAGAGAGAAAGAAAGAAAGAAAGAGAGAGAGAGAAAGAAAGAAAGAAAGAAAGAAAGAAAGAAAGAAAGAAAGAAAGAAAGAAAGAAAGAAAGAAAGAAAGAAAGAAAGAAAGAAAGAAAGAAAGAAAGAAAGAAAGAAAGAAAGAAAGAAAGAAAGAAAGAAAGAGGGGCTGGAGCGATAGTACAGCGGGTAGGGCATTTGCCTTGCACTCGGCTGACGACTGTCCCTCTCGGAGAGCCTGGCAAGCTACCCATGGCGTGTTCGACACGCCAAAAACAGTAACAACAAGGCTCACAATGGAGACTGGTTGCCTGCTCAAGCAAATTGATGAACAACGGGACTAGAGTGCTACTGTTTTCTCCTGAACTCATCTCATAGTTTTCTGGTATGATGTTCACTTCTTTTTGGACTACTTTTTACCTTCTATGGTTTCCTAGCAGTTTCATCCTCATCTTGGAGCTCCTTGATCTTTTGCTTGGCTGCTATTATTCTGCTATTTAGAGATTCACTGTTTTTTTTTTTTTTAATAGCACGTAATATTTTTTTTTCTGTCATTTCTGATTGTAGCAGTTTGGCTTTTTTCATTTTCACTCACACTTTCTTGTGCTTTGCTGACTCTCAGTGTTGTCATTCCTCTGAGCTCAATGATCATCCTCCTCGTGGTGTTAATAAAAACATTGAGGATATACTGAGCTGATTGGTGTTGATCATGACTTCAGTGATACGATACTGTTTTTGCTCATTGCACTAGATGGGCTTCTGCGTCTTTTCCCCATTGGTTTTCTAGTTTTCTTGCTGTGTTGAGGGTAAGTCTTGGGAGTTAACTGCCTTGGAAGATGCTGAGGGATTAGGATGGAGGTGTCTTTCTCATCTGCTCATCCTCACAGAATGACCAGGAGCCTAACTGGGATAGTGGAACAGTGAGCAGAAGATCAGGAAGGACCTGTGCTCATGGGTCCCTAATGTGGCATAGACTGGCTGTGGAGGCTGCTGGGAGCCACCCAGGAGGAACTGGCCCTGCTTCCCCTTCATGAGTAGGCCCAGAGATGTCAGCTAGAGGTGAGACTTACCTGAAATGGCAGAGAAGCAAGCAGAAGATCAGGGAGATAGGATATTTTATCAAGGATATACATCATAAGAGGAATCTATTTTTAATTGGAAATTAAATTACCTGAAAAATAACATTCACCTGATGGTGTTAATATCCGGAGACAGCGGCAGGAGATCAATTGTAAAATGGGTAGTTCACCAGGATTGTCTCATATGAAATAAATGGAACCAAACTAAAAGGAAATAGAATTTCAAGGATTTGGGGCATGGGGAGAGCTTTTGCCATACATGGCAGTGCCAGAGATCACTCCTGGTGGTGCTTGGAGAACCATATGTCATGCGAGGCAAGCACCTTACCTGCTGGACTATCTGTCTGACTCCAAGAATCCCAAGGATTTGTGGTACAATATTCAAGAGGTTTAGTGTATACGCATTTGAGGGACTGTAGAGACAGTACAGTGGCTAAGGTGCTTGCTTAGGTGCATGCAACAGACTTGGATCTGATCGTTAGCACCCTGTGTGGTGCCCTGAGTCCACTAAAAGTGATCCCTCTGTGCAGAGCTTAGCAAGGGGGGGCACCTAAACAAAACAAAAATTAATGTTTATGTATTTAGAAGCTCAGAAGAAAGATGGAAAAGAGAACAGGAGGCATCTCTTTTTAAAAGTTATTTTTTAAAATTTGGGGTCACACCTGGTGTGTTCAGGGATCACTACTGGCAGCCTCAAGGGACTATATGGCGTGACTGCGGTTGAACCCAGGTCAACTGTGTACAAGGCAAATGTCCTGTTTGCCATGCTGTCACTCCAGCCTCGATCAGGAAACATTTTATTTATTTATATTTTATTGAGTCATCGTGAGATAGAGCATTACTAATTTGTTCATGATTGTGTTTCAGTCATACAATATTCCAACACCCATCCATCCACTGGTGTAATTTCCCAGCACCAGTGTACCTAGTTTTCCCCTACCCCACCCTGACTCCATGGCAGGAATCTTTCTTCTCTCTCTTTCTCTTTCTCTCTCTCATTTTTAAGCATTATGGTTTGTGATACAGGTACTGAAAAGGTCATCATGTATATCCCTTTACCTGCTTTCAACACTCAGTTCTTATCCAGAGTGATCATTTTCAGCTAGTATTGTCATAATGGACCTTCATCTATCTCAACTACTCTCCATCTCCCACACCATTGGCCAACCAATGATCAGTCCTCCTGGTCGCCCATTTTCCTTGGCCTTGGATATTAGTTTCATACTGTGGGGATTTTTTTTAATATCCCACAAATACATGTAGTCATTCTATATCTGTCCCTCTTCTTCTGATTCATTTCACTCAGTACGATTCCGTAGGCAAATTTCATGACCTCATTTTTCCTAGCAGCTGTGTAGTATTCCATTGTGTAAATGTACCGTGGTTTCTATATCCATATGTCTGTTCTTGGGCACTCGGGATGTTTCCAGATTCTGGCTGTTGTGAATAGTGCTGCAATGGTCACAGAGGTGAAGATGGTGTTTCTGCTGTGTATTTTTGGACCCCCAGGGTATATTCCCAGATGTGGTATTGCTGGGTCAACTGTGAGCTCAATTTCTAGTTTTTAGAGGAATGTCCATATTATTTTTCATAAAAACTGGGCCAGTTGGCATTCCCTCCAGCAATGAATGAGAGTTCCTTTCTTTCCACAACCATGCCAGGACTAGCTGCTTTTGTTCATTTGGATGTGTGCCAGCCTCTGTGGCGTGAAATGATATTTCATTGTTGTTTTGATTAACATCTCCCTGATGATTAGTAATGTAGAGCATTTTTTGATGTGCCTTTTGGCCATTTGAATTTCTTTTTTGAGAAAGTTTCTGTTCATTTCTTCTCCCCATTTTGATGGGGTTGGATATTTTTTTCTCGTAAAGTTCTACCAGTGCCTTGTATATCTTTGATTTTAACCCCTTATCAGATGGGTATTGGGTGAATAGTTTTCCCAATTCCATGGGCTGTCTTTGTATCTTGGTCACTGTGTGTTTGGAGGTGAGAAACTTCTTACCAATTTTTGTTAAGAAGCTTCTTAGTTTAATGTAGTCCTATTTGTTAATTTTTGCTTCCACTTGTTTGGTCAATGGTGTTTCATCTTTGAAGATGCCTTGAACTTCACAGGAAACATTTTAATAAGTAGTGCTCCTTTAATAAGTAATTTTGTGTAAATTTTAAATATACAGTTCTAAACCTCAAGTCAGAGCTTTTACTACAGTAAAATTGCTGTAGATGACAGATAAAGAGAACATCTTGGAAATAGAGAAAAACAATACATTGCATATAAGAAGTGATTTAAATGACCACTGAAGTCTCAACTATATCATAAGAGAACCAAAAGGTTGGAAGAAAAACATTGTCAGCCCCATACCATATTGAGATCGAGATTTTGCTCTTAAGTCCCTTTTCTTACTCTATCAGGAACTGATTGTTGTTTTTTGTTCAACCTTTGGATTCAGCTTTGGCCCACGTTATCAATTCATGCTTTCTTATAATTTTGGATCTCTTTAATTTTCTTAGCTTTCTTGCAATATCAATAGTTCATTTAATGGTCTGTGGGTTTTTAACATGTGTATCTATTATCCAGTGTTTTTCAGAGTATCCTACCAGGAGAAAACTTTTGACTATTTAATAGCTCAGTATATTGGAGAAAATGTTTAAGTTTTAGTTCTTCCTTTCTTCCTTGTTGTTTTTCTTTTTTCAATTATTTTTTATTGTTCATTTGGTTTTCTTCTTGTCTTTTTGTTTTTCTTGCGTATATAGTATTTCCTTTTCTTATCTCTGTAATGAGAAACACTTGTGTTTCTTTTTCTTACCTCTTGTCCTTCCATTCCTTTCTTTCTTTTTTACTTCCTTTTTCTATCACTCACATAATGAAAATAAATGCCAAAATTATTATTCTTGTTCTAGCACAGTTTAGTTATATATTTTTGGAAATTAGTTTAGTCTTCAGTAATTAGAACAATCAGTTTCTGTCACTGGATTCAGATAAGTGTGTTTATTAAGAAGTGTTTTTCATTTATTAAGAAGTCCTCAATAAAATGTTTTATTTTTGAATGAAGACTTCATTATAGATTATAACTCTACTATGGCGAGCATGCTGGGAGATCAAAATATTGCCAAGTAGACTATACCTGTGACTCAGTCAAGCCTAACCCAAACTGACAGAGAAATTGATGGAATGTTAATTGATAGCAGCTGGGTGACTGGCATGCTTGCAGCCACAGGAAAGGGCCAAGGAGCTCTCAGCAAGTATAAAACTTACATTTATCAGAGACCCCAGAGACTTTTTAATGAGAATGACCTCTGGTTAAAATTAGAGTAAAGGGGAAATAAAGATAGTAATTTGGGGACTTTGGGTCTCGGCAGACTTTCCACCTAATAACCACTGCCTTAGAAAATGAAACTCTTGGTTTTCTCATAATAGTAACGCCTTGGCCTGAGTGATCTCAAAACCCATTTAGGTGGTTTCAAAACGTGTTGGTTAGCAACACTGGAAAACACACTAAGTGGAAAAAATGGGGATAAGTCCCAAAGTTTGAAATAAGACTTATCAGTGTCTTGGCTGATAGAAATCAGGCTGTCGTGATTGGATTTGCCTCTTAGAATAAGCTGCAAGGGATTGCTTATTCATTGGAATTGAAAGCTGCTCTACATGGGTTTGAGGGGAACAAAATCAGAGTTCTTGTGGATTGATAGCTGGCTGTGTATTTGTCAAGACCTCCCACCATGTCCTGAGTTGATACTGGAATAAAGTGACCCAACTTCACCTTTCCATGGGTTTTAGGCTGCATTTTTGTGGAAGGTTTCAAAGAATCTCCTTTTGGGAACTGATATTGCTTTGAGAATTTAATAATAACTCTCTGGACCAAATAAAGTCTCTGGTTTATAAATATAGAACTTATACACATAGACTGCCATTCACTAGTTTTAACTTTGAGTACATCTGAAATATTAAACTGTAGTGTTTACTCAGTAGTGAATTGTTTTATTTATTTCCTCCCTAATACACAACTTCACTTTGAAGCAGATTCCTGACATTATAATGTTTTGTCTGTAAATGCTTTAGGGTCCTGTCTACTCCTGAAAATGGCCAATATCATATACATCTGGTCCAACAGCTACAGGAAGCCAGCCCCAAGCCTCATGAGCCTGCTCCATGATACTTCATCCTCACCTGCTGTGGCCAATGGGTGTCAGGGACATTTGAAAGGAATCAATCCCATTTTAAAACTCATTTAACACCTTTGACACACATGGCAGGAGTACTTTTCCTTGGGGTCCCACCGATTCTAAGACCAACTCTACTGATGTATCTGCCATTAGATTCATTCTATAAAAAGTGTCCAGAACTGTGACCTTTAGACCCTTGTTTGACTAGGGTTTCACCTTTTTCTCTTCCTACTGAGCCTCAAAAGGATGGAGGTGACTTTACTGCTTGCTTTTGTTTTACCCATAACATGAAAAGTCTGTCTCTCGGAATAAAAGGCCTTTCATTCAGCAAACAAAGAGCTATTTGTTCCTTCATCAGACTAGTATCCCAAGTCATCTTTTACATTTCTTCCATTAAACAGTGTTTATGTCAGTTATAGGTTCTGCTTCTTTGTGATAATTATGAAGAAATGAAAGAAATTATATAGTATGGACTAACTTATTTTGGAATTAACCGGCTGGATTTCCCTCAAAGGTACAAGGAAAGGAAGTAAATCAATAGGGAGTATTAGCATATCCATCTGCTATAGATTATTATCTACTGTGATAATTATTCAGGTTGGAATGTTTTAGGCTGGGAAAAGAGTCTTTTCCAATGCTAAATTGCCTGAAGATTGACCACTTGCTCTCTGGCTCAAATAAAGTTGTGTGATTTGGATGTCTAAAAGGTAATGATAAAATTGTGTTATTTCAATATATTCTGCCACAGTGTTTTTTTTTTTTTGTGTGTGTGTGTGTGGTTGTGTGTGTGTGGAGGTGCTCAGAGCTTACTCCTGGCTCTGTGCTCAGGGTGGAGCTCCTGGTGGTGCTCCGGGAACCATATGTAGTGCCAGGGAGCAAACCAGCTTGTCTTGGGTACTTGTCTATGTAAGACAAGTACCCAAGACAAGATATTACCTGCTGTAATATCTCTCCAGCTCCATGCCAGGTTCTATCTTGACTTTGAGAATTCATGTGTACAAAGAAAAGACTTTTCATTTTGGACAAGTCCTGAGTAGGAATCTTCCAGATTTTTTCTTTATTTTCTCATATATGTGTACACTCTTATAGTTTAATTTTTACATTTAAGTTTTAGTCCTTGGAAGTATTTTTGGTCAACATGTCATATTTTCAAGGAGCTAGGATGTGATAATTCTTTATATTGAGTAATAATCCTTTCTCCAAAGGTGTAAAAATCTTGCTTGGTTCATAGAGTAGATTCTTAAATTTATTTGCTTCTGGATATTATTTTATGTGCCATTCGTGTCCATAGTTCTGGTAACAATATTTAACATTATTATAATTCAGATAACTGTGAAACAAACCTCTGTAATTGAGGAATTCTGCCTTAGAATTATTTTGTGTCAGAATCACCTCTGAAGTTGAAATTTAAAAAGATTGATTCTAGAATTACTGAATCAAAATCTTAGGGGATGAAATACAAGAGTATGTGGTCTCTGAAATATACTTGGTAAGTCTTATGGCTAGTCAGTTAAGCTTATAGCCATACATATAATGTTTAACGATTGCATAGTATTGTATTATACATGCCTGCTTTATTATTGATGTAAACAATATTGTAGCAGAACTCTTATTTATAGAAACTTATTTAACTATTAAAATAGATTTTCATAAGTAAATTTTTGGAGTCATAATGGGTATATCTTTTGTACATTCACCATATTTTTATTATCATTAACTTATCTCTTCATCGGTTCTAGGCATTATATTTCATTTTTGCCATTTGTGCAAATAGTTTTATTGTAGTTTTAATTAGAATTTATTATATATGTTTATAAATGAGATGCCCACTATTTTTAGATCAGAATCAGTGAAAATGGCTTTTCCCTGGGAGAGCTGTTTCTCTTTGTGAGTTGAGGCCATAGGATCTTGGGACAAACGAGGGAAAGCTCACAGAAGTAGGAGCATTGATACCATTGTACCTTTTCCAGAGTTCTGGGTTGGAGGAATATCCTTCCAGAAATTACTGAGCCCTAAGGATTATTATCTTGGGGTTGTTATAGGCTGAGGGAGAGAATCTGTATATAAGAGGCAGAATTTTTCAAAACTGTAGACTTCAGATGGTGGTTCTGAAATGAGTGAGGCTCTCAAAGAGGAAAGCAAGTGTGCTTGGTTTGACAAGGAAGAACACAAAAGAGAAAGTTGTTAATAAACATTTCAATAAATATCAAGTAGGAAATGAAATTATCTAAGATGCAATTTTGAATTATTTTAGTCATTTTAGAATTAATTGTTTATATTCAATATGTTTGTATTATCTTTGTAAAGAATTTAATTTGTACAAAGTATATTCTCTGACCATGAAAGAATTAAACTATGAATCAATAACGGAAAAAAGCCACTAAAATTTCAAATACGTAGAAATTAAACAAATATACTTCTGTTTCATGGTAAAAGAGGGAAAACACTTCCAAAGAAGAATTAGAAAATATTTTGAACAGTTTTGATAAAAGATTGTAGTATTAAATGCTTATGTTTTTTATTTATTAACTTGTTTTAGTGAAGCAAGATAGTTTTTATTGAATGAAACTTAGAGAGAGACAAGCAAGCAAGATATGTGTTTAAGGAGAACACAGTTTTTTGTTTGTTTGTTTTGTTTTTTTCTTTTTGGGTCACACCTGGCGATGCACAGGGGTTACTCCTGGCTCTACACTCAGGAATTACTCCTGGCAGTGCTCAGGGGACCATATGGGATGCTGGGAATCGAACCCGGGTTGGCCGCATGCAAGGCAAATGCCCTACCCGCTGTGCTATTGCTCCAGCCCATTTTCTAAATATTTTTAAACTGCTATCTAGTTTTTAAAAAATTTTATAAGTAGACAATCACCAGCACTAAATAATATTTATTTTTTACTTTTTCCTTTTCAAATTATATTACATGTTTTTGTTGTGGTTGCTGTTTTGTATTGTTTTCTTAGCTTCTCTGATTGTCTTAGTGACAATTCTAGAATGACTTTATTTTTTTAACCTTTAAAAAAATTTTGTTGTTGACTTACCGTGATATACAGTTATAAAGCTTTCATGTCTGAGTTTCAGTCATACAATGATTGAACACCCATCCCTCCACCCATGTACATTTTCCACCACGAATGTTCCCAGTATCCCTCCTGCCACATCCCACCCCATCCCACCACCTGCCTCTGTGGCAGAAAATTTCCTTCTTACTCTCTCTCTACTTTTTGGCATTATGGTTTACAATACAGATACTGAGATGTCATCATGTTTGGTCCTTTATCTACTTTCAACACACATCTCCCATCCCGAGTGATCTCTCCAAGCATCTTTGGCTTCGTGATCCCTCCTCTATCCCAGCTGCCTTCTCCCCAGCTCATGAGGCAGTCTTCCAACCATGGAGCAATCTACCTGGCCCTTGTCTCTACTGTCCTTGGCTGTTAGTCTCAGCTATGTTATTTTATAGTCCACAAATGAGTGCTGTCATTCTATGTCTGTTCCTTGTCTTCTGAATCATTTCACTTATCATGATACTCTCCATGTTAATCCACTTATAAGCAAATTTCATGACTTCATCTTTCCTGACAGCTGCATAGTATCTAGAATGACGTTAAATCAAAGTGATACAGGATTCATTCTTGACTTATGTCTAATTGGAAAGGGACATGTCTTTGCATCAATACTTCTAAAAGACTCAATTTCTTTAAGGCAGAGTTCTGATGAGGTATATTTTGGAAATATATTACTATATTTGGAGCACTGAAATATGTATAATAAAGACACTGCTTTACATTTTTTTGCCATATGCTTTCCATTTTGGGATTTCCACATCCCAACTTGGGTGGCGTAATTCTGTATTTTCACTTAATGGGATGGACTCTCCTTTCTCTAAAGAAGCCTGTGAAAGTATGAGAAATCGTCTCTCATGTGTTACCTTTGTCTCTCCCTTTTAAGGAGATTTCCTTCACAAATAATTAATGACAACTTTTTATCATGTACTTATCATTTCCTAAACGTATTTAATAATTATCCATGGGCATTCCTTCTTTTCTTCTAAAACACAAAAACTATACTCTTACCCAACAAGTTGTTACATGTTTCTTCATATTAGAAGTTGGTCCTAAACAATTTTACATAAACGTTTTTAATTCCTACTTTAATAATAGGGCTGGAGTGATAGCACAGCAGCTGGGCATTTGCCTTTCATGCAGCCGACCTGAGTTCAATTCCTCCGCCCCTCTCAGAGTCCGGCAAGCTACCGAGAGTATCGAGCCCGCGTGGCAGAGCCTGGCAAGCTACCCGTGCATACTGGATATGCCAAAAACAGTAACAATAAGTCTTTCAATGAGAGACGTTACTGGTGCCTGCTCGAACAAATCAATGAGCAACGGGATGACAGTGACAGTGACTTTAATAATAATTAAATGATAAATATTACCAAATGAATTTTTCATATTTAGTTACAGTGACTGAAGTGCATTTTTTGATGGATGCTATCATCTTAATAGATTTTTTGTTATTTAATTTTCTATAAATTATGTGGCTATGTGGTTTATATCATTGTTATTAGTCTATATTTTATTGCTAATGTATCCGTCAATAATTTTAGATATATAATCACAAGTAATGCTGATCTTGATTTTTTAATATGTCAATATCACCGTTATGCCAGCTCATAAAAGAGTAAGGCTTTTCTGCTTTCTGCATGCCATTATGATAACTGAAATTCCTTGTCCCTCATGTATTTGAAAAAAGTCACTAATGGAACAAATTGGATTTGATGCAAAATTTGAATATAGTTCTTAGGCCATCCTTTTCATGACTTTCATGGTATATCCAGATTTTTTCTTTCACAATTTTTGTGGTAGTTTGATTACATCAGTAGACTTGACAATACCCTCCTGCCTCATGGTGCAACTCTACAGCTACATTAAGAAGTAGATTTCTCTGAGCCAGTGGGCTGAATTTGTAATCTGTTTTGTACAGTAATATTTGATAGTAATGACAATATATCATTTCCAAGGTTGTGTCTCAAATATCTTGGAGTGATTTTACTCTTGTTCTCAGAATCCTGCCACCTCTATTTCATGAATAGGCCTAAGCTCACCTGTTGGAGAATGAAACATCACAGTTCTCCAACCCTAAACAGCTACATAGCCCCACCAAGATTAGCTGACATGTCTAGTCAACCTACAGATGACTACAAAAAAGTGAGCCCAGCAAGACCAAAAAAAGAACCAGAAAGTTTTCACATACATTCATGTATGTGAAACATACTAATGGAACAAATTATGAACTATAATTTGTTGAACTATAATAACTGGTTATGATTTTAGACTGTTGAATTTGTTGTGCAGCAATGGTTACTGAGTGGTTAATAGTTCCTTAGAAAATTATCCTTTACAAGGATATTAAAAATGGTTGCACTTGTTTTATTTAGCATTCTCTCATAAATATTTTATGTATTTGCTAGAGTGATAGCACAGTGGTAGGGCATTCACCTTTCACGCTGCCAAACTGTGATTCCTCCACCCCTCTCAGAGAGCCCAGCAAGCTACCGAGAGTATCGAGCCTGCACCCGTGGCGTATTGAATATGCCATGGCAAGCTACCCATGGTGTATTGGATATGCCAAAAACAGTAACAATAAGTCTCACAATGAGAAACGTTACTAGTGCCAGCTCAGCAAATCGATGAGTAACGGGATGACAGTGACAGTGACAGTGACAGATTTTTGTTATCTATAGTATTTCTGTTATCTATAGTACTTTATTTTGTTTTGTTTTTGTTTTTTGGAGGGAGTCACACCCAACGATTCTCAGGGGTTACTCCTGGCTCTTCACTCAGGAATTACTCCTGGTGGTGCTTGGGGGACCATATGGGATGCCGGGGATCGAACCTGTGTTGGTCTCATGCAAGGCAAACACCCTATCTACTGTACTATTGCTCTGGCCCCTCTATAGTATTTTGTTACCTCTATAGTATTTTGTTATGGTTTGTAAGACCATCTTGACAGAGGCAAAATGGTGCTGACGCCACCCGAACCTTTTGCACTCTCCCGAACCTGGCTCACCCTCTCCACGTGGCTCAGCACGCCAGGCATGGAACTCTATGCGTGATCCCTGCTGGAACTCTACGCATGATTCCTGATGGACATCCCTAATGGATGCAGTGTCACAGCTTGCCCTGGCCTATCAACCTCAAGGAGATCAACCTGAGACTGCAGATGTTCCAGATGCTGCCCAGAGATGCAGGCAGATGTTTGTCAGTGTGCAGATCGTCACAACATGCCAGTGACCAAAAGCTTACATTTGATAGACTGGGAACACCTGTAAAGGCGATTAGAGGCCACTCCAAAAGCCTCCATCCCTCTCGGAGAGCCCACAAGCTACTGAGACTATCCCTCCTGCACAGCAGAGCCTGGCAAGCTACCCATGGCGTACTCGATATGCCAAAAACAGTAACAACTATGTTCCTCATTCCCCTGATCCTTGAAAGAGCCCCTAGTACACCATCGGGCTATACTAGTACGTGACAGAACGAATGGAGATGTTACTGGCGCCCGCTCAAGCAAATCAATGAACAGCGGGATGACAGTGATACAGTGACAGTTATAGTAAGACCATCTTTTTCAAATAGGTTCCATTTCTCTGAATGGCCTTTATTCAAAAGCAAAGCGTTTCCAGGATTGTATAAATCAAAAGATACCTTGAATCCTGGTTCCATTCCACTTATCCCATTCCACCCTTCACTCATCCTTAGTCTATGAAAATATAAGAACTATAATTTGGGGGGAGAAAATTGGGCTTTTTCCTGGCTCTGTGCTCAGGGAATTTTTCTGGGTACCATACATGTGGTGCTTGGTTTCCAACTAGAGTTGGCTATATGCAAAGCAATATAGCCTGTTCTATGTCTCTGAACATAAGAAATATAATTTTTACCACATAAGGAAAGACAGAAGTTTTATTCAGCATGTGCCAGTAGATATAACAGTCAAGAAATGCACCTGTGTTTGGGTTCTGTCTCCTAGGCCGCCTTAGGGAGAATGCCATGGCATCCCCTTACTTGTGGGAGTTCATGGTTTACTGGAGGTCATGGTTTATGGGACCAACTAGGCAGGAATGTGCCGGGATACCTAGATATAAGTAATCTGTTAAAACTTTCTAAAGGAACTAGCATGGCAAAATTTAAACTGCTGCCATGTTATCATCATGTTTTATTCTTGATATATGTTGGTAAGTTCCTAATTGGTATTTTTAAAATTTTTTTTGACAAATATTTTGTAATATTTATCAGCAAGATACTGGATGCAAATTTTTAACAGAAATTAAGAAAGAATACCAGTGTTTTAAGTAATAATATAGTGAATTAGTTTTTACATCTGCTGTTTAAAAACATACATTTAATTTCTTTATTCTAATTTTTAAAGTTAAAGGTCAGAAAAAGAGAAGAGAATTTGTAAACTTGAGCAAAGCTTGCTTATCAAATTGTAAGTTAAAGTTTAAGTACTTTGGGAAAAATAGTATTGCATAAAAATAAATCTTATTTTTATTCCCTGGACTTTTATTTATTTATTTTATTATTTTTTTTGCTTTTTGACTTTTTGGGTCACACCCAGTGATGCTCAGGGGTCACCACTGGCTCCGCATTCGAGAATTACTCCTGGCGGTGCTCGGGGGACCATATGGGGTGCTGGGGATTGAACCAGGGTCAGGAGTGTGCAAGGAAATGCCCTACCTGCTATAGTATCACTCTGCCTCTTATTTATTTACTTTTTAAAATATTTTAATTGAATCACCAGGAAAGACCATTATGGAGTTGTTGATGGTTGGGTTTCAGTCATACAATGATCCAACGCTCATCCCTCCACCAGTGTACATTTCCCAGCACCAGTGTCCCCAGTTTCTCTCCCAACACCCTGCAACTCCTGCTCCCCAGCCTGCCTCTATGGCAGGCACATAAAAGTAAATCTTGGGGGCTGGAGCAATAGCACAGCGGGTAGGGCGTTTGCCTTGCACATAGTCAACTTGGGTTTGATTCCCAGCATCCCATATAGTCCCCTGAGCACCGCCAGGAGTAATTCCTGAGTGCAAACCCAGGAGTAACCCCTGTGCATCGCCGGGTTTGACCCATAAAGCAAAATAAATAAATAAATAAATAGATCATATTCTCTCAACTATGACACGGGTTTCTTTCTTTTTGTCTTCCTCCCTCCCTCCCTCCCTCCCTCCCTCCCTCCCTCCCTCCCTCCCTCCCTCCCTCCCTCCCTTCCTTCCTTCCTTCCTTCCTTCCTTCCTTCCTTCCTTCCTTCCTTCCTTCCTTCCTTCCTTCCTTCCTCCCTCCCTCCCTCCCTCCCTCCCTCCCTCCCTCCCTCCCTCCCTCCCTCCCTTCCTTCCTTCCTTCCTTCCTTCCTTCCTTCCTTCCTTCCTTCCTTCCTTCCTTCCTTCCTTCCTTCCTTCCTTCCTTCCTTCCTCCTTCTCTCCCCCTCTTCCTTCCTTCTCTCTCTCTCTCTCTCTCTCTCTCTCTCTTTCTCTCTATCTCTCTCCCCAGGGGGCCTAGTAGTGCATAAACTTTACATTGGAGTTTGAAGTTAATATGGCTCCACACTTCCTCTGTGTGGTAGGATGACAGGATCCTTTGATAGCTTGAGTGCCTGCTATTGTTTTTGGAGTTTTTAAAAAATTATTACTATTGTTTTCTTCTCTTCTTTCTAGAAATCTATGGAAATAGGAGAAAATACCTCCACACTTGACCAAAATTCTGCATCCGAGGTAGAAAAAGTTAGTCTAAAGGGTTGAATCCAGGATTTTGCTTAATGTTTACATACAAGAGAACAATTCTGGAAACACGTACTTTGGTTGTAGGTTCAAATTCAGTATTTAGCATGTGTTATTATAGTCTATATGATAATGAGTAGAAGTGAGCAAACAGTAACTTGGTGAACTTTGTTGCTCGTTGTCTCTGTCAGATTTGGTAATTACCCTGTGGAACCCATATCCTCCATAGTCCTTCTAGTTCCTCGTATTTTTTTTTGTGTGTTTGTGTTTGTTTGGGAGCCACACCTGGAGGTACTCAGGGTTTACTACTGGTGTGTACTCTCTTGGCAGTGCTCAGGGAACCAGAAGTGGTACTGGAGATTGAAATGGTGTTGGCTACATGCAAGGAAAGCACCTTAGCACCTGTGTTTATTTTTCTATCTCCTACTCCCACCCTTATGTGTATGCTTTTTCAGGCATTTGTGAATCCTGCTCCCAGTTTCTGTAAACCCTTGTTTTTAACTACCCTCATTTCTACAGAGTACTGCCTTTAGGCTTCTGGAGCCTTATTGTCTATAAACCCAGAGCATTCCATGGCCTACTTAAGACCAGAACTAGTAGTAGTGTGAGGATTTTAAATCTTAGTAATCTTCACTCAACTAATTTACCTCCACAGCACTTCTGTGAAATCTGGCTAAGGTTAGACCCATGTTTAAAGTCATACCCTCTCTTGGCTTCTTCTCTGTTTCAGTCCCATTTCCATCCCCCTCCCCTCCTCATGGTTTCTACTAAAATAACTGCCTTAATAAATCACTTGCATACAAATCTTCATCTTGGAATCTGAAAAACCTGACTCAAGATACAACTTAAGTATTTTAAGAAGATATTTAGCATAAGAAATTAAGTGTTTACAGTCACTGAAAGAGAGCAGAAATTTCAGGTTATCATGATATTCACTGTTACTGTCACTGTCATCCTGTTGTTCATCGATTTACTCAGCAGGCACCAGTAACCTTTCCATTCATCCCAGCCCTGAGATTTTAGCAGCCTCTTCTTACTCATTTTTCCCAACGATTGGAGGCTCTTTTAGGGTCAAGGGAATGAGGCCTGTTATTTTACTGTATTTGGCATATCGAATACACCATGGGGAGCTTGTCAGGCTCTTCCATGTGAGCAGGATACTCTCACTAGCTTGCCGGGCTCTCCAAGAGGGACGGAGATGTATATCAGAGAATACAAGCAAGTATGTTAATTATATCAAAAAATTTATTTTCAGAATCCCAATCTAAGAGTCAGGCCGTTATTGCCACCACAGAAAATAAGTATCTTTCAGTAGACAAAGCTTATAAATGGATAACAAAATTCTGTGCCTGACCACTTCTCTGCAGATGCCTTGTTTTGAAGACCTTGCTTTGAGCACAAAAAAAAAAAATCTAAAATCTAAGGCAAGATAGGTCTGACTCAATTCCAAATCTCGAATCATGGTACTGCTGCTCATTTGCAGAGCCTATTTCAGATGTAACACTAGCTGAAAGAGAATCTGGGAATTGTAGTTTCAAACTTCGCATCTCATCATGGAGGAAGTTATCCTAGAAGAAAGTAAAAATTTGAACAGCCAATTGATTATAAGGGCTAAGAGGATAAGAGGAAATGAATTCAATTATGGGGCTTTGTTTATTACATATTTTTTCTGGGAATCTACTTTTACAGAGTTGACTACTTGATGCTTATCTTTTGTATTCACATTAGATTTGTAGTCTTCAAATTTGCCCTATCACTAATTAAAGGAGCACAAAATCAATGGGGTAGGTAATTACTAGTAAGAGAAAGTATAGAAAACTAAGTAAAAAAGAAAAATGAATTGTTCATGGAATGCCATTTTGGTTTTCTGTTATGGTATGTATGTGTTGAGTAGTGCTCTAAATTGTTTTTCTAATGTGGGTCATGGTCAAAAGGCTTGCAAAACATTTCTTTAAATGTAATTTCTTTAAGTTCCTGGTATTTTAAATCGGGGTGTGGTGCCTCTCTTGAGAATTGCAGAGAACACTATAATCCACTCATTCCAGTTCTTACACATACTTGTGTGTGCGCACACACCCTACCCGTTTCCCCCATCACCCCACCCCATACACTCACCACACACAGAGTTCAATATCTTTGCTCTTTATTAGACTCAACCACCCAGAAGGGCGATCAGGTTCTGTGCTTATCTTGTTTTCTGTTACCTTGGCATAATAGCTTGTTTTACAGCATGTTTAACAGATTAAGAAGAAAGGGATTGTTACGGACCTTTGTATCACTTAGCTACTCATGGTATTTATAAGGAGACTCAAAACTCAGGGATTTTGAAGTGCATAAACTAGACTCCAGAATAGCGATAGAAACGCTGAAGCAAAGTGAAGGATGCCCTATTACAGATCAACCAGAATGTTGAATAAGAACATCATGGAACCCGCAGTGGAATCTCACCCAGTCAGCATAGAGACTCCTCCCTAGGCTCATAACAGGGACCTGTCATCAGCTCCTTGCAGTGTTTGAATAAAAACAGGAAGCATATAGAAAACATGCTCTAAGTGGGTTTGTGTAGGTCATGGAATTGAGGTCTCATCTGAGTAAGGGTTTACTTATTCTCACAAGTATTTGTGTATTTCTCATTGAGTTATGAATGAGCAAAACCCTTAATGGTATAGTGTGTATATCTGTGCTAAGTGTATCTATCTAACCACAGTGTGAAGAACCTTAGGAGCCAGCAAATGGCCCCTTAGCCCTGAGAGAATTCTGTTGGAGGATGTGTATGCAACTGCTGTGTCACTTAATAAAATGTGCTATGGTGAGCCGAAGAGTAGTACAACAATGTGTTAGAATAACAAATACAGCCAGCAAATGTTTAATGCTTATTATATGTCAGGAACTGTACTAAGAACATTATGCCAAAAATAGTTAAAGAACACCATGGCACATAATTCTTACAAATGCTGTATGGGATTAGCCACATTTAGAGATCAGAAAATTTAGAATCAGAGTACCTCACTTGCTCAGGATAATAAGGCTGGTACCAGACATTAGATTCAAACCCAGATCTCTCTCATATCTGACATGGTACTCACAACCATTCTGGCCAAGCAAAGGGTGACTAATTGTCTAATCCAGTTCCTAGCCCTTAATTATTGCTTTCTGTTTCTCTGTGGCTTGAGATTTATTTTAATTTTTCTGTGGTTTGTAGTCCATGTCATATCAGATACTATAACTGCAAAAAAAGTGGTGTGATGGCCAAGAAAAACTTCCCCCTCAGATTGTAATAATTTGATTTTATTAAGTTTTCATTTATGGTAGGAAATCATATGCATTTATAGTTGTTATTCTTGTTCATTTAAAAAATATTGTTGAGCACTTACTATGTCCTGGGCAGAGTTCTAGACACTGGGGGGGAATGGCAGTCTCTACTCTGACAATTTAACTCTTGGAGAAATTAGACAAGTAAACAGAAATTTGACATATGTGTGAAAAGTGGCAGTAAGACAATAAAAAATGAATAATTGAGCTTAATTCTATATAGGTATGTTATATGTTTTTTCTAGGATGCTCAGGAAAGGATTTTTTTTATGATAAACTGACATTTGGTCAAATGCATAACAAAAGAAAAGATTTCTGTGGATCTGAACAGTAGCACTTCACAGACAGAGCACCAGCAAGTATAAAGGCCCTGGGGTATGCATGTATTTGACTTTTTCAGAAATCACAAGCGTGTTGTGACCACAGTGAGGTGAGGGAGAGAGGGAAAAAATGGTAGCAGTGAGGTAGCTAGGTAAGTGTGGGTGAGTTCTTCCAGGCAGAAAATGTGTAAAGATCGAAGGAGAATGGAATTGGGTTGAATATAAGGGAGTAGTTTTAATGATTATCCATGGCATATAAGCTGGATAAGAAGGAAGTGAAGAGTCATCAGGATTGATGAACAGGAAAAGGGTGATGATGTCAAAGAGTTGCAGTTCCTAATAGAATCTTGTGACAAGCTGAGGTGCTACAGAGAGGCAGCTGGAGATACTGTGCTGTGTTCAGAGAGTTGAACTGAGAGTACAAAGTACTCAGGCATTGATAATGATTCATATTAGTGAGTGCTTCATGTTGCAACCTACTGGTGCTTGAATAATGACCCCAACAGTGATGGATGTGGTACAATGCTTCTTAGTTGCAGATAGACTACCACTGGATATTAAGGAATGCTATTTTGCCAACTATAACAGTTATTATTAGTATTATTACATGTGAAAGACTTATACAAAGAAAACTATAAGTCACTCCTAAAAGAATAAAAGAAGGTGCAAGTGAAATGGAAACAGACAGACCCTTTGTTCATGGATTGGAAGAATTAATATTGTCAAAATGGCCATCTTACCCAAAGCACTACATAGATTCAATGCAGCTTCTATAGAAATAAGTACCCATAGCATCTTTTCAGAGACATAGTCTAAATGCTGTTAAAACTTATAATTGGGTAATAAAACTCCCAGAATAGCCAAAATGATCAGTAAATGAGATGAAAGGGGTTTCCTTCCCCAACTTTAAATTCTACTATAAAAGACTGTAGTCAAGACAGTATAGGACAAAGAGACTTTCATACCAATGAAAGAGAATTGAGGTCTCAGAAACAGACACTCAGGTATATAGACATTTAATTATTGACAAAGTTATCTAGGTGTCTGAAGTGGAGCCTATTCAACAAATGGTGCTGGGAAAACAGATTAGCCCTTACCAAGGGGAAGAGGGGGAGAAGAGCTTGCTATCTCATGCAGTACTCAAAATTCAATTCCAAAAGGATTAAAGACTTTGACATTAACCTGACTCCATAAACTATGTTGAGAAAAACATGGACAGAGCTCTTGATTCATTGATTCTAGAGGCATCTTGAATGACTCAATGCCAGTGGCCAAGCTAACAAGCAAAACTAAACAAATGGAACTACATCAAATTCAGAAGCTTCTGTACTGCAGAAGAAACAGTGAATAGAATAAAAAGAACGCCCCCACAGACTGAGAGAAAATATTTGTCCAACACCCATCTGACAGAGAGTTGATATCCAAGAAGCACTTGTAAAGCTTAACAACACAAAGGCAAACAACCCATAAAAGGGAAGAAAAGAGATAAACAGATGCCTCCTGAAAGGAGACATACAGATGACTAAAAGGTATTTAAAAAATGCTCTCCATCAGTATCACCAGGGAAATGCAAATTAAAACAATGAGATATCACATCGCATGAGTGAGACTAGCACACATCAGAAAGAATATAATCAGCATTGGCATGGACATAAAGAAAAGGGAATCCTCATTCACTGGTGTTGAAATGTTTTTTAACTCTGGAAAACATTTTGGAGACTTCTCAAAAGACCCAATGATTGAGCTTCCATAGGATTCAGCAGTTCCACTTCTTGGCATCTACTTCAAGGTCCTCAAAATACTACAGTTGAAGGCATTGTGGGTATATTTCCTTTTTTTGTGAGGCAAGTTTTCTATGGCTTTAAATTTTTTCTTTTTTAAAAATTTATTTATTTTTAATTAGTGAATCACCGTGAGGGTACAGTTACAGGTTTATACATTTTCGTGCTCATGTTTCCCTCATACAAAGTTCGAGAACCCATCCCTTCACCAGTGCCCATTCTCTACCACCAGTAAACCCAGCATCCCTCCCACCCTCCCCAATCCCATCTCCCCCCACCCCACACTGCCACTGTGGCAGGGTATTCCCTTTTGTTCTCTCTCTCTCTAATTAGGTGTTGTGGTTTGCAATAAAGGTGTTGAGTGGCCATTGTGTTCAGTCTCTAGTCTACATTCGGCACGCATCACCCTTCCCTCACATGACCTCTGACCACATTTTACTTGGTGTTCCCTTCTCTGAGTTGCCCAGAATGAGAGACCAGCCTCCAAGCCATGGGGACAACCTCCTGGTACTTATTTCTACTAATCTTGGGTGTTAGTCTTATTATTCTATGCTCCACAGATGAGTGCAATCTTTCTATGTCTGTCTCTCTCTTTCTGACTCATAAAATTTTTCTTTTTGCTTACAAAATCAGACATTTTAGTTCTTGATGGATCCATACATATATAGCATAAGTCTTTTTTATGCTGTGTATAAAATCTTATTTTACCCTTTTGATTTTCATGGGACAGTGCACAGCAAGAACATCCTGTAAAACCGACAGTTTTTCAACTTTCTCTGAATCCTTCGACTCTTTCCTATTTATTCAACATTCATCATTAAGTTTTAGTGTAAGACTGAGAGCAAGCAGTCGTAATGTGGTCTGCTTACATCTAGGGTTTTCAGCTATTTAAGAAACATTTAACATGATTCCATACCCCCCCTTATCAAATACTATTCAAAACAACAAAAAACTTCTCCCTTTCATGGGATTATTTCAGTTGCCAGTTGGCATTTCTGGATCTGAATTCAGTAATCTGCATATGGCTATTAAATTTTAAAGTGAGCATGTTCTGCTGTTAAAATAAAAAAATAATAAAAACAGTGGTTGCTATTTTTAAATGTTTACATTTTATTGTGCCCATATCTATTTATAATTATGTACTGTTTATAACTTGGTCCTTTTTTTGACAGACGCATGGGGAGAGAAGAACCACAACTGGCACTTCTCAGGGATTATTCCTGTATCTGTGCTCAGGGATCAATCTTGGCAAGGCTCAGAGGACCATAAGGGATGCTCAGGACTGAATCTAAGTCAGCTGTATGAAAGTCAATTGCCCTGTGCTCTGGCCTTAACTTGGTTCCCTTCTTAAACTTTATCGGAGCAATTTTCCAAGGCATTTTTTAGCACTCCTATGTAGTAGGTAGCTAAACTTCATATTATTCTTAGAACAGTTTTTTAGCTTTTGTTTAACCTGAGAGAATTTTTTTTAATTAGTGAATCACTGTGGGGTACAGTTACAAACTTCTGAACTTTCGTGTTTGCATTACAGTCATACAATGATCGTTTACCCACCCCTCCACCAGTGCCCATTCTCCACCACCAACGTTCCCAGCATCCTTCCCCCCACCCCCACTCCATCCCCCACCACCCCACTCTACCTCTGTAGCAAGGCATTCCCTTTTATTCTCTCTCCTTTTGGTTGTTGTGGTTTGCAATAGAGGTATTGAGTGGCCATCGTGTTTGGTCTACAGTCTACTTTCGGCACGCATCTTTCAACCCAAATGGGTCCTTTCAACATCCTTTACTTGGTGTTCCCTTCTCTATCTGAGCTGCCTTTCCCCCCAGCATGTGAGGCTAAACCTGAGAAAATTTTTAACTGAAGTAACAATCATTTAAGATATTATAAAAATACTTAAAATATTTTAATGGTCATAAGTTTTTTTGCTTCTCCCAACCATATCCAATTTCATCTATTGCTTCACATGAAGTTTGAGGAAATAATGAAGAAATGTAGATTTCAAGTGAAATGTACAGGCAAATCTATTTTGAAAGTTTTCATTTCACTTTAATCATTTAAAAATATGCTCAGAGGTTCTGCAGAGATTGTTCAATGGGCTGAGCATAGACTTTGCATGCAGGAGACCCAGGTTTGGTCCCTTGCCTTGCGTGCCCTCCTCCCTCCCCACCCCCCGCCCCCAGCAACCTCCTGAGCAGAGAGCTGGGAATGGGTACTCTACACCTCCAGCTTCCACACTCCATAAAAACACTAAACTTGATTCAGGTAAGAGTCTAAGTTACTTATTTCAAGCTGAATTTCAAAAAATTCAATTAGATTTCCAGAATAATCCTTTGTTCCCTCACCTCTTTTCTTCCTTTTGAATATATTTCATCCCTGTTTATATCTGGATTGGTTCCTGCGTCCACTTTCTGCTCCACTCTTCCTTTAAAGCATACACACAATAGAAAATCCTTTAACTCTTTTTTAATCATATAAAACCTTTAATAACATATTTTTATTTCCTATAACATCAAATATCTAGGTAATTAATAATCATTAATCATTGATTGTCATCCTTGTCAACAGTGATGGCATGTTTCAAAAATGTCTACTACAAAGGCAACCAATCTCGATTAAAAAAATATTAGCACAAAGACTCAACCTGTAACAATATGTAAGTAGCCTCTTATACAAGGGCTTCATAGCTCCTAGGTGAGATGCAATAATCTCTACACACTTTCTTCTAAGGAAATCTTTTTTGATCATTTTTAGTGAATTATTCATAACAAGCAATACAAAGGGCCTGCTATTAGGGCAGGCTTGAGTGGTGGTTGGAAAAATCAGAAATAATAGTGGTGGGAAGGTGTAACAGTGGTAGGATTGGTGTTAGAATATTGAATGTAATAAATTATTGTGAACAACTATAAAAATAAAATTAAACTTGAAAAAAATTTTAAAACTCAAATGTCTACTACAAATAAAAGCCTCTCTACTCTTTCTTCAATTTTTATTTGGCACCATGATTTACAATACTGTTAATAATTTCTGGTCTACAGGATTCCAATACCACACCCATCACCAGAGTGTCAGAATCCCTCCACTGATGTCACGGTCCCTTCTTACTCCCTTCCTCACCCCATTCAGGTTCCTTGGCAAACTCAGTTCTGTAGGCAGACTCTTGGGATCTATTACCATCAGCCTTTTGTTATTCCTTCTCTATGTTACTTTATTTTCCACATACGACAAAGTCATTCTGTATTTGTCCCTGACACACTGACTTCACCCAGCATGATGCCCCTTAGTTCCATGTGCGTAGTAGTGCATGTGTGAATTCATCTTTAATAAAATTTTTAACTTAGTCTAGGCCAAATATTTATAATTGTCTTAATGTTTTTGTTGTGCATGGTTACTTCACCTCACCACAACCAATGTGCCAAAACACTCCATCAGTGAATGTCTTTGTGTTACTTTCAGTCCACTTTGTGTTCTCGGTGCTGTAATTCAGGGCTAAGGGCTTATTTTAATATGATACCTTTGTTCTGTTTTTGTATATACCACATGAGTGATATGATCCAGTATTTGTCTTCCCTATGACTTATTTTGCTTACAATGATATCCTCAAACTCTTGCCAAGCAGCAAACTGCTTAATATCATGATTTCTTATAGCTATGTAGTATTTCATTGTGTCTATTTTTTTTTCTTTTTCTTTTTGCTTTTTGGGTCACACCTGGTGATGCTCAGAGGTTGCTCCTGGCTTTGCACTCAGGAATTACTCCTGGTGGTGCTCAGGGGACCATATGGGATGCTGGAAATCGAACCCGGGTCGGCCGGGTGCAAGGAAAATACCCTACCTGCTGTGCTATCGCTCCAGCTCCTTATTGTGTCTATATACCCCAAACTTTTTCATCTACTCATCTGTTATGGGGCACTTGGGTTGTTTCCATATCCTGGTATTGTACTTAGCATTGCAATGAACATATATATTGTACATATATTTTATAATTTTTGTGTGTTTTGAAGGATGACAAAAGGTAGAAATGATGTGTTATGTGGAAGCTCTTATTGTTTTGAGAAATTTTTATATTGTTTTTAAGAAAGACTGAATCAGATAACATCCCCACTAACGGTAAATGAGGGTTCATTTTCCACCACATCCTGTCAATACTGTTTGTTTCTGGGTTTGTTTGCGTTTTTATTATAGATGCATTTTTGCTTTGTATGGGATGATTCCTCATTATCACTTTGATTTGCATTCCCCTAATAATAAATGATAATGCCTACCTTATCATATGCCTAGTGAATGTCCTAATGTACTCTTCTTGGAAGTGTCTGTTCATTTCCTCTCCCCATTCAAACAGAACCCTTTAACAAGATCTATCTTGTTGTCTTGTCTGGCCAGAATCAGGCATTTAAAAACCATATTTAATCGGAACCATCCATAGTTTCATTTTCTACTTACAGAAAATCTTAACAATTTCTTTATAATCTCATTAGGCTGTCATAAGTAGTCACAGCTTTTGTTAACTGTCCTGTTTGTTTCTGATTTCTCTGCTACTTATTTCCTGGGTCATAGAGTCAACCACATATTTGCAACATTCAGCTATTTTCTCTACACTCCAGTAAATGTGGAATGTGTGTAAAATTCACCAAAAGATTATGTCCTTCTCCAACAGTCATTTTCATTGGAAATCCACTTTTTGTTTGTTGGTATTAAAGTTTTACCTCTTCAGTTTTCTTCAAAAATTAAAGCAAAATTAGTGTTTCTTCTGATTTCCTATCCAATACTGGGTTTTCCAGACCAGACTTCCTCTCAGCAACATGTTAATTTCTGTATTTAAGTATGATGTAAAATTTTACTGTATTTGTGGTTTACTTTGATTTTTTTTGCCATTATGAGCAATATTATAATGCATGTGCATATGTCAGCATTTTCTCCATCAATGGTTTAGTGGAAAAAGCATGAAATAAAACTTTCATGACACTTACTGGAAAGTCATTTATAATAAGATGCTGAATTTTTAATGAGGATGATGTCAGATTAATAATTCACTTATTTGACAATATCATTCTTGAATTCCTTTATGTGTGTGTTCCTCTGTATGTATGTATTTGTGTGCGCAATTTCTACCACCAGCCTGTACATGCTTCTGCTTTTTTATCATTAGAAAAGTGCTAAAGCAATGTTTTTTATTTCTTAAAGTATCTTCTAGTAGTTACATAGTTTTATTAATTTTAGTAGAACCATAGCCATACACATCTTTTCATTTACATCTACACTATGTCATCACTAATGAAAACATTGTGGAAAAGATGTGAATGAGTGGAAAGTTTGAATTGCAGGATTTTTAAGGAATTGTTTCAGAATTTAATCAAAATGCTTAGTGATGTTCCTTGGAGGTTTTTTTTTCTTGAGCAATTGAGACAAGTTACTTATAATCAATTTCCTAACTGTTTATTTTGTTTTTATGTTTTTTAAAATTTTATTTTTATAAAGTAGCTCACAATATTTAATTATATTTAATATTCAAACACCAACCCCACCACCATTACACCTTTCCACCACCATATTTGGATGTTTCCATCCCAAATCCCAACCCCTGCCCCAAAGCAAACTGAAATAATTTATTTTGTATTGTTTGTTATAAACACCCCCCCTGAAAATGCTCCAAAAAACTTTCCATTAGGGCTGGAATGATAGCACAGTGGGTAGGGCGTTTGCCTTGCACGCAGCTGACCTGGATTCGATTCCCAGCATCCCATATGGTCCCCCAGCATCGCCAGGAGTAATTCCTGAGTGCAGGATCCAGGAGTAACCCCTGTGCATCGCTGGGTGTGACCCAAACCCCCCCCCCAAAAAAAAAACTTTCCATAGAGGAGAGTGTGTGAAGATTGTTGTATTTCACCCAATGGCCATTAAACCCTTCTATAAGAGATTACTAATATTTTGTTAAGGGTTGAGCCTTGTGTGGATTTATATATATGTATATATACACATGTATGAACATATGTGTATATATATATTTGTAAAAACATATTTCCTTCTAAGCTTGGTTGCCTTCTATTTTAAACCCATCGGATAAGGTGTGCTACTCTTGGAGTATGAGTGGTATGAGGTATCTAAGTTCAGTCCAGGTCTAGGTTTATTCATGTCTGAAGCTCAGCCCAAGTGTGTGGAGAGTGGCTGTGAGCATGGCAGCTGTTGAATTCTGGAGGTTTTTGGCTGCCAGGGCTGGCTTCGTTGGGGTGAAGAGGGACCTCACCCACCCCCTTCCAGGGTGCCCTCAATGAAATAGTCTGGCCCTGGGTCCAGCGGCATGGCTATGGTGAGTCATTTTATGCTCTCTTCTGAGAGAGGACAGTGAGTCTCTGGATCATGGCCATTGATGAGATTATCTGGCACCAGCCAGAGGTGGCTTGTGGGTGTGACTGACAAGTTACTGGAAAAGGGAAACATGGGGGGGAGGTCACCCATGACAGTTTCCATTGAACCTGGAGTTTTCAGTCACAAGTCTCACAGACCTGGGTTTTGTGCAGATTCACTCATGGTTGAGGCTCATCCCAAGTGTGTGGAGAGCAGCCGGGAGCATGGTGGCAGTTGAATTCTGGAGGTTTTTGGCTGTTGGGGTCTAACTGTTGTTTTAATAATTTTCTAAGTGAGAAAGTTTGTTTTAAAATGTCTGGTATTTCTTCTGTTAGAATCTGTTGGACTCTCCAATGTACTTAATACATGCAGCTTGCACATCTATTGTGTTGGTCTCTGATACGTAAGGGACTTACAAGCCATCAACTCTGTGTTCACAACAAAAAAAAGCTGAACAAACTCAAAGTCACCAACTTTGACAAACTCTTCCTCTAGAACCTGAGACACAAGCAACTACAGAGAGTGACAGCTGAGAACTAGTGAAACCATCCACAGATAGGGATATTGAACTGGTAGTAGATGAGTTAGCCAGGGCTGAAAATGGACTAGCTTTAAGTGTGAAAGTGTCTTGAAGGATGAGGTTTGACTAAAAGCCGAGAAAGTTCCCCTCATAATACTGGCAGGCAGATGGGATTATCTGTTGTGAAAAAGAACCAAGAATTTTTCATTGTAAAAGCCTACTTTTCAATGGGAAATGTTACCAGAGTTTAAGCCCATCATTTTCAATATGATCTTAGCCTTCTCTCTCTGCTTTATGTATTTGGTGGTGGAGTGGGGAGTGGGCCATACCTGGCTTGCTCCTGGCTCAATGTGTACTCCTGGCTCTGAGCTCAGCACTCACTCCTGGCAGTGCTTGGAGAACAATATGGGATGCTGAGGATCAGACCTATGTCGGCCATGGCTCTGGCTCTTTCCATCTTTTTGTGTACCATAATGGAGATGGGGACATGAGAAACACTAGTGAAGATTCTCAAGCCCAGTCAGTAGTTAGACTTTAATTCCCTAGCTTCCACACCAATAAGACTCCAGAGCTTGTAGGTGAAAGAGCTGAAAGACTTAAGAGAACTCTACAGACTAAGTGATAATATGAGCAAGGACTCTAAAAGAATTGGTGCCTAGAGTTGTCTCAGACATTAGTCAAGCCAGGCTTTAGTCAGATAAATATAATTTTTGCATTAAAATTCTGTTTATTGTAGTTCCCATGACTCAATGTTGTATTCTTTCAACAAAAAGAAACAGTGCATGGTAAAAGGCGAGAAAAATTTCTGGAGACAAAACAAGTATCAGATTCAAATATGACCCATATTTGAAATGATCAGCTAGGATATTTTATTTTATTTTTTTAAAGCTTTTTGGGTCACACCCGGCAATGCTCAGGGGTTACTCCTGGCTCTGCACTCAATAATTACTCCTGACAGTGCTCGGGGTACCATATGGGATGCTGGGAATCGAACCCGGGTTGGCCGTGTGCAAGGCAAATGCCCTACCCACTGTGCTATCAGTTCAGCCCCAAGTTAGGATATCTTAAATGACAACTATAACTAGTGATTTTTAAGGACTCAATGGTAAGTAGATAACATGCACAATAAAAAGATAATGTAAGCATAGATTTACTAATTTTTTAAAGAATTCAAATCAACATTAGAAATTAAAAACAGTAACAGAAAAGAATGCCCTTAATTGATTTATCAGTAGACTGGATACAACTAAGGAGATAATGACAGAACTTTCTCAAACTGAAATGCAGGGAGAATAAAATGAGAAACAAACCAAACCTACAAGTACAAAACATCCCAAACCTGTGGGACAATTTTTTTAAAAGGACTATTCCAAATACATGCAGTTGGGATGTCAGAAAGAAAACAGAAGAAATATGTGAAGTAATAATGGCCAGGAATCTCCCAAAGAAACAAAAGTGCAGTCATCCATGACACCATCACCTCATGAAAATTACAAGCAAATATTGGCTTTTTGCCCTCCCTATAGGACTGCTCTATTTTCCAGGTGCATTTATCAGGTGTTAATTTTGCTGTGAGGCATATAATAGAATGTTTCAAAACCTAACTATGGATATAATAAGTAGTCCACTGAACAGAGAGCACTGGTATATAAAACATTCAAATTGAAGACAGAGAAAATTTTGAAAGTAATCAGAGGAAGCAAATTCATTTATTCACTGGGGAACAAGGATCAGAATTACAACAGATTTGTTATCAGAAACATTGTAAAAGGAAGTAACATGCTTAAAATGATGAGAGAAAAAAAATACCCCACCAAAACAGAATTTGATATTTAGTAAAATTATTTTTCAAAAGTGAAGGAACAGGTCAGAGGGATAATACAGGAGGCAAGGCCCTTGCTTTGCATGTGACCGACCCTGGTTCACATATTCATATCCCCATCACTAATATGGTCCCCAGGACACCAGGGATCACTCCTGAGCAGAGCCAGGAATAGCCCCTGAGTACAGCTGGGTGTAGCCCACAAATAATAACAAAACAATTGTGAAGGAGAAATATTTCTTCAAATAAACAATACTAAGGGAATCATTGTCAGCAGAACTTACTTTGTAAAAACACTGTTAAAAATTTTTTTAGGGAGTAAGCAATTGGATGATCAGAAACTCAGATCTACATTTAAAAAGCATCAAAGAAGGAATAAAAAATCTTTTCATAATAACTTCATTTACTTCTATTTCCCCAGATTCTTTGCTACATCTAGCATTGCTTAGGGGCTACTCTTGTGCTCAGAGGTCCATGGATACAGAGGATCAAATCCAGGGCTCCCACGTTGAAAGCATGCATTCCAGTCCTTAGCCACCATGCTGTCCCCTTGTTCTTAACTTATATAAAATGTATCTATTTGTTTCAATTGACAACGGTAACAATGTTCTGAGTGATTATATCATGGGTAAGTGATATTAAGGCGGTGAGACCTTAAGGGACAGGCAGGAGGAAGGGGAACGCTTTGCACAGGGTACCAACAGGACATGTGAGAGGGAATAGTTTTCTGAAAGTGGACTCTCATTGGTGATGTATGTATATAAGAAGCTTCTTTTCGACTGTAGTTGGTATATTGAGAGGAGGTCAAAGAGCATTACATAAAATGTTTCATTATTACCAGCAAAGACAGAAAACAGGGAAAATGAACAATGCACAAACAGATGTGAGTATGATAAGAGAATTTTTTTATTTCTCTGTGGTCAGTGTAAAGGGTTTAGGACTCAAGCAGTTGCCTGTTTTAGTAGACTTTTTAATTCCCATCCAGATCTCAGCTCTAAGCAGGTTGGATGTGAAGGGCTCATTGTGAATCTGGGACATGATACAGCCGTACCCACTGGCTTCCTTTCCCTATTCCATGGCCTCTTTCTCCCTTGCTGTCTCCTTTTATGCTATTGACTCAAATTTATGGAACAGTAAAACAGAAGAAACCACCCAGACTAATTTTTCTGCCAGAGGAAATCTGTGCTAACTGTTCTATTCATTTTTCTGTCCCATAGAACCCTCAGGAAAGGATTTTCTGATAAATGAATCTAGAGAGCAATGACAATAACCCATAGGGAAATAACCATATGATTTATATTCTGGAATTCCATGACACCATCACCTCATGAAAATAACAAGTAAGTTATTGGCTTCTTGCCCTCCCTATAGGACTGGTCTTTTTCCAGGTGCATTTATCAAGTGTTAATTTTGCTGTGAGGCATATACCAGGATGTTTCAGGACTTGACTATTGATCGAATAAGTACTCCACTGGATAAATAAATTCAGTTGACAAATGTTAAAACTGGGGATCCATATAGACTAGTTAAGAATCTTACTAATTCATGACTTTCAGAAAGAGCCCCAGACTCTCATCAAGTATATTCTTTCCATGATCTCTTTCCATCCATTCTTCATCTATTAAAATTCTATTTTATTCTTAATTTTTAACATATGCTCATTTTGTTTCACTGGAAAAAAGCAGGTGATGTACTCATATTTATTTCTCACTGAATTGTAATAATTTTACATGCTCTATATGGAGGTAGCATTTAACTTGATCCCCAAATATCCTTTATAGCACTGAAGGAAGATTTCTTAAAGCTACAACATTCCTGAGTGACAAAAGATCAAGTTGTCACCATTCCATTTTTTTGTAGGGGCTCTAAGAATGTCTATAGGCAAAAATAAAATAAAATAAAATAAAATAAGATCTGCCTTTATTTTTCACACTCAACAAACATTGGTCAATTTATTTGCCTTTAGAGGCCCATCAAATATTTATCATTGTAAATCATCATTGTAAATTTCTACAGCTTAAGTTCCCAAGTGGACATTTTAAATACTTCACATATTTTAATATATTCAGATGCCTTCATACAATTTGGATAATGTTGCGGGAACTGATGTTAAGAGCTTGCCCAAAAAGTTTCTTGCTAAAATAATTTTGAGAAATTGTATGAAGACAATTTTTTAAATTTAATGTTTATGTATCATGACTATATACAAAGTAATATTATTAATTTTTTGAATCATAATTTATGAATACTTTCTAGAAGTACCACCCTGGCATAATGAATTTAGTGGTGAATAAGCAATTTAATTATTCTTAATAGGTATTTTAAAGGCAAACCGTAATGATATATTAAAACGGAGGGAGATGGACCATACACAAACAACTTGGTAACCTTGTTTGTGTTATATTTTTTTGTGCCTGAGGCAATCACTAATCCTGTAGGGCTGGAGCTTAAAGATGAAAAATAAAACAAACAAGGTGTATGATACAACTCTTATTCTGGTTATTGGAAGAGATGAGGAGATCTTTAGAACAGGTCAAATACCTGAAAGTAGGAAGCCCAGCATGAGAGAATAGGAATCTCAATAAAGAATATGGAAATTGGAAATATGTCAAGGGGTTGGTGAAAGGAAAAAAAATACAACAGAAGAAATTACATCCCTCAGGCTGTAAAAAAAGATCAGAGAAGCAAGATCTGTTGGGAGAACATTGAGAAACGGAGCAGTGGCATCTACTGCTTGTTCCAAAATATTCCAAAGCTTTCCAGGTGTTGACATCGATGGAATCCTATTGTCCCAGCCTGAGGAGGAAGACATATATTGGTGCAGACTTCTCACTGAGAAAGCAGCAGCTGGAGAGCCCACCCACTATGAAAGGGGAGAATAATTTCTCCTATATTGCCTCCAAAACAAGATGGCCACTGCTACCCCACCTTGCCTCTAGGCACTTGTGCAAATTCTCATGGAACTTGCATGACGTTCCTCATGACTGTGCCTCAGGAACTCATTACTCTATCTCAAAGTCTGGCGGTTGCAGTCATGACAGAAACCTGAGGGCATGTAACAAAATAATGTGCTTTGGTGTGAAAAATCTAGATTCAAGTCCTAAAACTGTCATTCAGAGACATGTGATCCCAGGGACAAGTTACTTAGTGTCTAGTGCTTTAGGACTTATTAATGTGTCTGGAACAGAAATATGCACATAGATGCTATTTATGGAAATACATTAGAAAAGCTCTAAATATCTTTACTGCAGCTTTGATTCAAATTAAACAAGAAGCACACCCAGTTATGACAAGTAGACTAAGACCTTAGACACTAAAAACTGCCATTTAAAAAATCAATTTGGGGTAGCATTGGTTTACTGCAATATGTGTTTCTGAAGTGTTGCTTCACACCTCAACAAATGTATATATACTATGCTTATACTGAATATGTAGCTACTGTCTACCCCATTTAATGAGTACTTTGACCCATTCCTTCCATCTCCCAGAAGCAATAAATTTTTAAAAACACTAGAAGTAGGGAGACAGTACAGAGGTTAGATGAAAGACCCTGGTTTGATCCCCAGCACCATCGCATGCTCCTGCTGTCCCCCACCCCAGCATCATTGATTGTACATCAGAGGCTCTGGTACACTGCTAGGATGGTGCTGGTGGTCCATGAACATCACTGAGTCCTTGGACCCTGAAATTCAACTACTGGTTTTGTAGACTGAGAATCACTGGGAGTAGTCTCTGGCCCCCCAAGCACCATTTGGGAGCACTCACTATCCACAAATAGATAATAAAAAGAAAATATTTATTTAAAAAGAAAAATGAGGGCCAGAGAGATAGTACAGTGGGTAAGGAAGGCACTTCCCTTGTATGAGACTGATGGGGGTTTGATCCCTGGTATCATACATGGTTCCCTGAGCACCACCAGAAGTAATTGCTGAGTGCAGAGTCAGGAGTAACCCTGAGCGTCGCCAGATGTGACCCAACCTCCTCATACATCCCCCGCCCCCGAAAAGGGGGAAATAAATGCATGACATTCTGGAAAATGGAACACTAGGGAGACAGTTAAAATACCAGTGACTGCCAGGGCTTAGTGGGGGTTGAACAGGCAGAGCACAGAGGGTTTTAGGGCAATACTCTACATGAAACCATAATGATGACCACATGTCATTATGCATTTGTCTTAACCCACAGCATGCACACCACTAAAAGTGGAATGTAATGAAGTGTCAGAGGAGGTTCCTAGCTATAACTAATGTCTACTCTGAGGGAAGGTGTTGGTAGTGGGGGAGGGGGGACAGATAGGAAATCTCTGTCTTCCTCTCAATGTTTCTGTGAATCTAAAGGTACTCTAATAGAAGTCTTAATTTTAAAAAGTCAAAGCACAAGGCAGTCATTAGTTGTCATTAGACTCTACTTAGAAAAATATAGAAACATTTATATGCCAAATACTTAAAATATAGTTTAAATATGTCTTATGAAGTTGAGTTTCTATTTAGATTTTTTGCAAGATTATTTTATTTTTATACATCAAAGGCTATTAAATTATGACTAAGATTATTTGTTATTGTTAAAACAGGTTTATGGAAATCTTCTTACTTAATATGATTACTCTGTTTTAAGAGACTGATTTCATCTAGGAACCTAGTGATAATTAATCCACTCATTCTGTTCTGACTGGTTTATGCAAGGATTCAACTCAACCAGTATACAAATACCAGAAAAACTCTCAGAATTGTGATGTTAAAGGGTTTTCCATCCTGAAAAATTATTCTGCAAAAATACATAAGTGGCTAAAACACATTCACTAAAACACAAAGCAGAAGTTTAATTTTCTTCTTTCTTGTTAAATATCTCTCTCAGTCTAGTATTCCATCTCTTCTATATTCCTAGGATATGTAGAATAGGATCATGTTTTTCACACTGCAAAATTTATGATTTAAATGTATTCAATCTGAGATAGAAGAAGAAATATTTCCTATATTTCTATATTCCCAGAGATGCTACCTTTTTCACTTCCAGGGAGAAGGACAAGAGGGGGTAACGTGAAGACTATGAGCAGTCCTCACCATCTTACCTTTACATAAAATCAGTTCTTTCTGTTTCTTCTGCTAATTCTGTTTTGATAGGAATCTTCTTTTAGTTACTTATTTTAGTTTGTGGGACACACCTGGTAGTGCTCCAGGTTTACTCCTGGCTCTGTGCTCAGGGATCATCCCTGGGCACGGGGTGCTGGGGATCGAACCTGGGTTGGCAATGTGAAAGGCAAGTGCCATACCTACTGTACTATCTCTCTTGTATACATACATGGCCAATATAGAAGGCTCGTATATTGGCCACGAATATATACATGTTTTGAGAGACATGACTGGAACCACTTTCCCACAAATCCAATCTTATTCTCCTAATTCCTGGTCCTTATGCTCACTCTTCTCTCCCAGTCTCCTTCATCCCCAACATCCCTTTGGGAAAATCTTCTGGTCTTGGAGGGTTCCACACCAACACGACTCATGTCCTTAGATACTGTGACTATGATATTTATTTTCAATTATTTCTTTATTTTACAAATCACTGAAACAGATTTTATTCATTGCTTTACGCACTTAGAACACTTTCATGTGGCCACAACATTTCATGTG
The DNA here is from genome assembly GCF_027595985.1 of Sorex araneus. NCBI lineage: Eukaryota > Metazoa > Chordata > Mammalia > Eulipotyphla > Soricidae > Sorex > Sorex araneus. Next base: position 93,419,614 of record NC_073304.1, on the reverse strand, counting down.
GGAGCCCATGGGTCAGGTCCCCAAAGGGAACATAATGCATCAGTTCTAAAGTTGTGTCCTGGACCTGCAGGTGAATGGGAGGACAGCATAGCAAAGGGCATCATGGAGAGCAGGATGGGTGTCCTCTGTGTCCAGCCCTCTTCTCAGCACCCTGCTGGGGTGGGTTGGAGGGTTGGTGGAATTACCTCCTTAAAGCTCTTAAAGCAAGTCTGTTGATTGGCAGTTATACCTAGACTCACATTTTTTTTTGCCTTTTTTTTTGCTTTTTTTGGGTCACACCCAGCGATGCACAGGGGTTACTCCTGGCTCATGCACTCAGGAATCAGTCCTGGCGGTGCTCGGGGGATCATATGGGATGTGGGAATTGAACCTGGGTTGGCCGTGTGCAAGGCAAAAGCTCTACCCGCTGTGCTATCGCTCCAGCCTGAACCTGGGCTCACATTTAACCAATATTTTCAAATAAAATATAATAATAGGTTTGAAGTATAGAAAGATTTGAGGTACAAATCCACAGATAATTTCCACTGTAAAGAGAGTTTACTACTCTGTAGCCATGAGTAGAGGTTGGCGGGGTAAAAAGAAGTGAGGGGAAACAGCCAAGGTGGGAGGCATGAGCAGCACTAGAGTCTGTCATGAGTCCGGGGGAAGGGAGGAAATATACAAAAGAGCCATCACTTGTATCACTTGTCTACCGTTGATCTTCATTCATTCATTCATTCATTCATTCATTCAAAGAGCCATCATTATGTTTATATATGGTTGGGACCTATACTTTGCATCAAAAATGTTGTCATAACCTCCATTTAATCAGACAGTTTGCATCATACTCCCATTCCATCATTGATTTTTTGATGTGCCATCACATTAAAAAGGAATATAAAGCAGTCTTCCAGCTATGGGGCAATCCTCCTGGCCTTTGTATCTACTGTCCTTGGATGTCAGCCTCATGTGATGTTATTCAATACTCCACAAAAGAGTGCAGTCCTTCTATGTCTTTCCTTCTCTTTCTGACTCATTTCACTTAGCATGATACTCTCCATGTGAGTGGAGAGGAGAAGATAGATGGAATAGAGAAGGGATCACTAAGAAAATGATGGCATGAGGAATCCCATGAGGGATAGGAGATGCATGCTGGAAGTAGATAATGGACCAAACATGATGACCTCTCAATGTCTGTGTTGCAAGCTATAATGCCCAAAAGTAGACAGAGAGAGTATGGGGAATATTGTTTGCCATGGAGGCAGGGGTAGGGTGTGAAAGGGGGGGTATACCGGGGATATTGGTGGTGGGGAATGTGCACTGGTGGAGGGATGGGTGTTTGATCATTGTGAGATTGTAACCCAAACATGAAAGCTTGTAACTATCTCACGGTGATTCAATAAAATAAAAAAAAAACAAATACAAATGATTCTAGTTAAAGTTGAGTTGGCAACAAACAAGGGTCAAGGAAATTTACATGCAAGGGGAGGAGGACTTGGACTATTTAGAATTTTCATAAATATTATGAGGAGATGAGGGGCTGGAGTGATAGCACAGAAGGTAGGGCATTTGCCTTTGAACATGGTCGACTCGGGTTCGATTCCTCCGTCCCTCTCGGACAGCCCGGCAAGCTACTGAGAGTATCCTGCCTGCATGGCAGAGTCTGGTAAGCTACCCATGGCATACTTGATATGTCAAAAACAGTAACAACAAATCTCACAATGGAGACATTACTGGTGCCTACTCGAGCAAATCAATGAACAACGGGATGATAGTGCTACAGTACAGTGCATGATGAGAATTCTGCAGTGCAAGTTAGTTAGGGAGAGTTCAGAGCTCTGAGTTGACACATTTTTGATCTTCAGGGAATAAGTTCTCCGTGAATGAGAATTAGAGCCAAATGAACTCATCATCCCTTCCTGCTGCAGGATCCATACAAAAACCAACAAAGCAGTTTAAAAAGCATATTGGTCAGTGAGATCTCTAGTTCAAAACTTGTTTCTATCTCATGTGTACCAGGTCATGGAGAATGAGGCCACACTTCCAAGTCACAAAGTCAGGATGCCTGCTTTGGCTCCACAGAGCTCACTTGATGCTGGCACACTCTATGATGTGCCCTAAGAAGGTTGGTAAAAGGTCCCCAGGACACAGTTGGTTAGGAAACTGCTCACAGAAAAAGCCACTGGGAAATGAACGCAGGCGGCAGGATAAAGTCTTGATGATCCTGATTCAGTGGGGAAGATGGTTGTGTTGGTATCTCCAGTCTGAACATTTGCCCATGGGTTTCTGGTGTCTAGGTTACTTTTATCTTCTTGCTGTCCTTTATAATGCGGAGAGTGTTAGAGAGTGCCCTGAGTCATCCAAACACCCAAGGGACTATTTTAACTTTTAAATTTTAACCTATTTTAACTTATAAATCCTCATCTTGGGTCTTTGCCATCATGCCTTCCTGGGTTACTTCTTAACCCTTCCAAGTTTCTGCTTAATTTTCTTATAGTTTATGACTCACAGCAAACCCTCTAGAGAATTTTAGGAACATTTTATTCTAAGTGCTTGTACTGGTCACCTCTGTGAAATCAGTTGGGGGGCTTTACACGCACTATTGGGTCATTTGTTTTTACGTTGGGCCACCTAAGAGAGTTATACTGATATGCCAGTCCCCCGCCACCCACCCGTCTCACTCCCTCTACCCCTGCCCTGGTGGTATTTGGCTCTCACCTTCTTTTGATACCAAGGGTTTAAATCTCTCTTAAATTTGTTTTGACCACCCAACTACCAGCTAGACCCAAGACTTAGATATCCTGGGTGGCAAGATTTAATAAGTAGGTTTTATTATTTTTAAAATTATTTTCAAGATAATAAAACTTGAAAATAAGTCTTAAGATGCATTTTAAAATGTGTCATGTATTATTTTAGGCACACGAGTGATGAAATAATGGCAGTCATGATGTGTTTAAGCCCATTAAATCATGTAGCTGGCTGAAAATGTTCCATAAAATGGAGTGGGAGTAGTAACTATAGGTCAAAGTGAATTCTGAAAGATGCACACACAGGGACCATGCAGACTCAAGAACATGAATATACATCAAGGCAGAACTCATTTTACTGGAATTTCCTGAGGTTCCCAGAGAACATTCATTACTTATAAGAAAAAGATAGGATGAAGGTCCAGATAGTCAATAATGGATGCAGAGGTCAATTAGGATGGTCTGCTGATATATTCTTTCTATTAATCAGTCAACCTGTGTTTTATTAGTTCTATGTATGGAGAATCTGGTTGGCACTGAGGGACTAATTAATGATTGAGTTCCTCTAAAGCTGCTTTTAGACACAGCATCCCATTCTGTTCTCCCATGTACCCTGGTCAGAATTTAAAAAAAAAATTGTTCAGGGTTGGAGCAGCAGTACAGTGGGGAGGGCACTAGCCGTGAACATGGCCAACCTGGGTTCGATCTCCGGCATCTGGTCAGGAGTAATTCCTGAGTACAGAACCAGGACTAACCCTTGAGCATCACCAGATGTGACCCCAAAAGCCAAAGACCAAAACAAAACAAAAAAGATTTGTTCACCCTTCTAACAGATGAGGACATTGAGCTTTGGTAATATTTCTCAAATTTTAATGCTGCCCTGAATTATCTAGAGTTTCTGTTAAAATGCTGGTTCTACTATCTTTGGTGGGCTGGAGCATAGTACAGTGGTAGGGCGTTTGCCTTTCATGCGGCCAGCCCGTGTTTGATTCCTCTGCCCCTCTCGGAGAGCCCGGCAACCTACCGAGTGTATAGCGCCCGCACGGCAGAGCCTGGCAAGCTACCCATGGCGTATTGGATATGCCAAAAACAGTAACAATAAGTCTCACAATGAGAGACATTACTGTTGCCCGCTCGAACAAATCGATGAGCAACAGGATGACAGTGACTATCGTAGGTACATAGTGGAACCAAAAAGAAACATGCATATTCCTAACACATTTCCCCACTGATATTGATGCTGCTGTTTCTGGGGAGGTCTTAGAGGGCAGGAGTGATTCAAATTAATCAGATCCTGAAATTTTTCTAAAAAATTGGAAAGTTTCAAGGGATACAAGAGAAATCAATTGTGTCCTGTATTTGCTGAATCCAAGTTAATGTCCTGGTGCAATTGACTCCTGGGAAAAGTCTTTAGCTCTGTAACAGAGTTTATCTCAAGGGTGCACTTATTTTACTGGTGTACTTGGCTTCATCTTTGAGAGTAATAGTAGCAGTGGGTGGTGGTGGTATTAGTAAGGGGGAGATGAAGTGTTAATAAATAAATAAAAATGAGAGTAATAGTAGCAGTGGGAGGTGGAGTATTAGTAAGGGGTGGGGGATGAAGTGTTAATAAATAAACAAAAACGATAATCCCAAGAATGATAGTTCAAATTTATTTACTAAGAACTAGACTTATGTCTGACGTTGTATGTATTAAATATTTACACATTACTGTCCTTAACTTTTTCCACAATCCTTTGGGATAAGAACTATCATTTTCCCTAATCTACAAAAGAAATTATTTAAGGGTTGAAGAAATCACAGTAGTTTAGAAATTGCCTTTAAGTATATAAAGGACTCTTGGGGGCTGGAGCGATAGCACAGCGGGTAGGATGTTTGCCTTGCACGCGGCTGACCCAGGTTCAATTCCCAGCATCCCATATGGTCCCCTGAGCACCACCAGTAGTTCTGAAGTGCAGAGCCAGGAGTAACCCCTGTGCATAGCTAGGTGTGACCCAAAAAGAAAAAAATGTATATAAAGGACTTTTTTATTCACTATAGACACTGGTTTTTCCCCTACTACCATAGAACCAGAGCAGAGTGTCCTTTTTATTTGGGAAATGGATGCTCTGGTCAAGAAGAAGTTGGGCTTTTTTGTAGCCGTGATAGCAGTAGGGTGGTTTGTGCAGATTGAAAAAAATCTGATTCTATGGACTGTGGAGCTGGTAAGAAATTGGACTAATTCATACGTTGCTTCAAAGAAGACATGAAATGCGGTGAAGATTAAGTCCAAAGGGCAGGTTCAGGGCCCTCCTGTGCTTTTACCACAAACTTATTTTATCCAATTTTCATTTTGGGGTTTTATGTTGAATAATAGTTATTGGTGCCCAGTGTATTTTCAAAGTCTCCAGGGTAGTTAATTTCTACAATCTTGTTTAGCATTATATAATTCATTGTGCTAATAAGTGGTGAAACTCTGACTAGATTCTTAACTTTTTTTGAACCAGTGCTTCTGAGATGCCCAGAATCTTTGGATCTTTATCCTTCCCCAGACAATTCACTGGCCAAGTTCTTGCTCTGAGACCCAGTGTTTAAGGTCAAGAACTGAAAGTGGGATATAACTGGTCCCAAACCTGACTCCTCCACTGATTAACTATGGGACACTGAACACAATTCCTTACTCTATCAAATATTTGTCCTGTTTCACTGAGGACCATGCACTGTTTGGAACTTAGGAAAAATGATGGCGAAGAAGGCAGATAGGGTTCCTGTCTTAAAACACACCTGTAAAGGGGGGGTGATACAGATGATAAAAACCCAAGATCATATATTAATAAGGCTCACCCTACTCTTGCTATCCCACGTTTAACACGCACTCATAAAACTCAGATATGTGAGTCACTGTGAATTGTGATTTTTGTGGGCCACTTCAGACAGGGTAATCTGTCCTGCTGGCATTTGGACTGTGACCTGAAGGAAGACAGTTCAAATAGCAGCTTGCTGGATGGGAAAGACACTCAACAGCAAACATGAAGTTGTGATGTGGAGTGAATTGGATCTGTTTGAGGAGCAGGATGTTCATGTGTAGCTTGAAAACTGACTGGAAGGAGAGTTTTCAAACCATCGGGGAGGAAGGTAAGGGCCAAACATTTGGTGCAAAGACAAACATACTGGCTTACCTGAGAGTAGCAACCTCATGTGGGTCAGGATGTTATAAGTCTACCTAGCTCCTGAGTAGAGGATAAAATCTGAATGAGAATTTAGCTAACGGCAGGGGTTCATGAATTGCTCTTTACCTCTCCACGTCTGACAGGAAGGAACGTTCCCTTAAAACAAAAACATGACAACCAAGCAAAACAAAGAGCTCCATATCTCTTTCCAGTTCAACCTGTTTGGTATTGTCTGACTTGTACTCATGGGGAAAGAGGAAACAGACTCAGATTTCAGACCCCCTTATTCAGAAGATGTTGGGACATGTGGGTGCTCAATAGATGTTTGGGTAGAAACAAGAAAGGTCCACATATGGCTTTGAAGGGGTCAGGCCTCCCTCTTCTTTGTTTTTTTTATGGTGTTTTTAAGACATAAGCAAGTGTCCTAGGAAGAAAATATCAGTTTTTGGTCTCTCCTCTCCTCCTCTCCCCTCCCCTCCTATCCTCTCCTCTTTTTTCCTTTCCCTTTTTTTCTTTTCTCTTTTCTTTCTTTCCTCTCTCTTTCTCTCTTTCTCTCTTCCTTCCTTCCTTCCTTCCTTCCTTCCTTCCTTCCTTCCTTCCTTCCTTCCTTCCTTCCTTCCTTCCTTCCTTCCTTCCTTCCTTCCTTCCTTCCTTCCTTCTTTCTTTCTTTCTTTCTTTCTTTCTTTCTTTCTTTCTTTCTTTCTTTCTTTCTTTCTTTCTTTCTTTCTCTCTCTCTCTCTCTCTCTCTCTCTCTCTCTCTCTCTCTCTCTCTCTCTCTCTCTCTCTCTCTCTCTCTCTCTCTCTCTGTTTCCTGCTTCTGGTTTGTCTTGGCCAGCAGTTCACTTTAGTGTGAAGAAATTCTCCATCAGGAGACCCAACTCCAGTTAGAGATATGGCACTAAGATCTTGCATTCTATTTCAAGATGCTCTCGCTTCACCTCTGAACCTGGTGAAATGAAGGTATAGTCTTGGCTCAGGGTCTTGATTGGTATACAGATGTGTTTTGTGTCCACCCAGCCCAGGTTTGCAAAGTCTCCTCATGGTGAATTTTCAAAGTGGGTGTCTCAGTCTCAGCATGACAAAGACCCAGTCACTCCCATTCCCCATTCTAGGTCACTAGCTCAGCCCCGTTGGCCATGAATATAGGACCCTGGGCCTGATGATCTTTCCTTGAACCCTGCAGGATTATATAAACTTTGAAAAAGAACTTAATTTTAGGTACTATGATCAGGGTTTTAGACAGCAGACAGACTTTCTGATGGGAAAAGATAATCCTTTGGACTGGTGTTGCCCCTTTCTGGCAGAAACACCACCCATCAAATCAGAGGGGAGTGAGAAATCACAAAAGTTTAGTCATCTCCACCCAGAGAGGCCAAAGTCTGACTAAAGACAGCTTCAGCTTATTAAATTTAACTCATAGAAAACCACCCGGCAAGATCAAGAGTGCAAACTCCCTCAGGCTTAGGAAGAAAGGGCCTCATTGTAACTAAAACCCCACCCTTTAGGGGAGACCCCCGCATCCCACAGGCAGGAAGAATGTGGGGCCAGAACACCGTGTTTTCTGGGGTGGCGATGTCCCAGTGGATCCCATGTGCCGCTTTGCTGCTGGGAGGAGTGATGTTGGCTGCAGATATTGGCCTGAATTAGACAATGACTATGCATGCTTCAGGGAATTTTACTAAGTATGAGATCACCCGGGCTGTGCTGGGCTTTCCTTATGTAGCCTATTATTTAGAACAGGGAAATGAGGAAAGGTAATGGCTTCCAACACTCTGGGCAACACTTCTTTGTCCCATGCCTCAAAACTCCAGCTTCAGTCCGGCTCTCAATCCTGCTGTACAACACCGGATCTGGGTTGAGTTTTTTTTACCTCCCATCACTCCCCAACAGAAATGCAGTTCACTGTGTGGTTGGCTCAGTCCTATAGTCCATGTGGCCCGAGTGACAAGTATTAATTTCTATACCTTATCTTCATCATTGTATCACTGTCATCTCGTTGTTCATCAATTTACTCAAGCAGGCACCAGTAACGTCTCCATTTGTCCCAGCCCTGAGGTTTTAGCAGCCTCTCCTTACTCATTTTCCCAATGATTGGAGGCTCTTTCAGGGCCAGGGGAATGAGACCTGTTATTGTTATTGTATTTGGCATATTGAATATGCCACGGGGAGCTTGCCAGGCTCCGTCTTATCTTCATGGAGGTAAGAAATGTATCTTAGGAATATTTTGCTTTGTTCCTTGACTCATTGATTCAATATTTATGGAGTGCCAGCTGGGTTCCAGACATTAGTGCTAGTGTGATCTGAAGGAACAAATCAAGAAAAAGCATTTGCTCTCTTTGAGGTTACTTTCTGTGTCTACAATAGGTAGCCGTCCCGTATGCACCTCAAAAGGCTTAACATTTTATGAGTCTCTTCATGGCTCCTGGCAGTCTCTTCAGTGCCATTTGGAGGGATTCGAGGAGTCCAGCATATGTTGACTTCATTCACTTTTCTCCTCCTCAATGATTGTGAGGCAGAAAAACAAGATCTCCTAGAATCTGTGGCTCCTTTCTTCCCCCTTCAGTCTGATCTGTTAGAAATGCTGGAACCTACATTATCACAGCTTCAGCTCCCACCTTAGACTTCTAAATGTCGCACAAATGGGCTTTTAAAATCTCTGGTTTTCATCTAGTATTCAAAGACACTTCTTTCTGAAAGTTTCACAAAACACTCAAGTTGTATAGAAATAACTTGTTTATCCATATCCGGTCATCTTTCCTGGTTTTTCTATCTCTTCCATCAACATCAGCTCTTCTCTCATTTTCCAGGGTCAAGCCTATATTCCAGGGTCAGTCACTTCTACTCTCTCTGATACCCAGACTACTGACTTATCTCTTGTTCTTTCAAATCCTCTTGCCTTTTTGTTGCCACTGCCATCCCTCCCCACCTTCTCTCAAGCTCATTTGTGGATCAGTATATCACCCTCTCTGGCTCCAGTTCATCCTGCCTGTGGACCAACAAATATTCCTTACACATTGCTTTCCTCTTGCCTCTCTCTGCTCCTATGAACCATGGATCCCTTGCCTGGTTTCCCATGCCCTTCATGGTCAGAACTTCTATTTCTTTAATTTGGGGTAGGGTGTTGACCCAGCAGTGTTGGGTCAGCTCCCAGCTCTGTGCCCTGGGGATTGCTCCAGGTGGTCCTTCAGGGATCGTTTGCAGTGCTGCGATTTAAACTGGGGTAGGGTGCATGCAAGGCAGGTGCCTTAACTCCTGGACTATCTCTCTGACCCAAAGAGCCTCCATTTCTGATCCAACATGTTTTCTTCATTTTCCTCTATGCGTAATTTCTGCTCTTAGGTGGGTCTCTTACTATCTCAAATACACAGTGCTCATTCATTTACGTTCATGCCTTTCTACTTCAGTTGGACAGCCTTCTCTTCTTTTGGCCTAAATAGGAGTCACACCTACCTAATGCAGGTATCACCTTCTCTATGGAGACTTCATGGGTCTGCTAACTATCTGCTTTCCCTCAGTTTCTAAACCAACAGTTTCTCACAGTGTGCAACCATTACCCATTAGTCTTCAATGATCTGTTATTTGTTTCATACTTAACCATACTACCTCTAACAAATAAGGAGTTTCTTAGGCCAGGGACTATGGACAGTACTTTAATAGATACATAATATAGCACTGCACTATACCAAACCACATCCCATGAGACCGCACTCTGCCCGGCCACACCACACTATACTACACTGTACTGCACTATGTAATTTTGTACTTAAGCCTTTTGTTGATGGTATTTAGGAAGAATGTACCCCACCCTCTGTTTCCCCACAAAATAGAATGTAACTTCCCTTCATTATCCCCTCATAAATCGACTCTATCAACGATTAATACAAATCTGCTTTTTGTTTTGACCACACCCAGTGGTTATTAGGGTTTACTCATGACTCTGTGTTCAGGGAACACTCTGGGGACCATATGTGGTATCAAATATTTGAACCAGGGTTAGATGCATGAAAATTAAGACCTTGTCTTCTGTCCTATCTCTGTGGACCGTAAATATATTTTTATGGGGTTGGAGATATAGTACTGAGTTAGGGCTTTGCCTTGCATGCAGCTGACCAGGTTAACCCCCAACATAGCATGAGCCTCTAAGCACCTCTGAGACTCCTGAGATCTGGGAGCTACCCCTGCACCTCCAGCACTATTGGAGGTGTCCAAAAATTTTATTTACTATTATTATTATTATTATTATTTTTGCTTTTTTGGTTACACCTGGAGATGCACAAGGGTTACTCCTGGCGTTGCACTCAGGAATTACTCCTGGCGGTGCTCCGGGGACCATATGGGATGCTGGGAATTGTATGGTATGGCAAACGCTCTACCCGCTGTGCTATCGCTCCAGCCCCCAAAAACTTTATTTTTATTAAGAAAGCACATTTCTTTAGTAAGTCATATTTATGGCATCTATGAGAATTTTTTTATGAATTATACATTTTTAGGTACAGTGTTTATTCTGGTATTCTTTATCACGTAGTTTTTATTCACTTGAAACTGTTAATTAAGTAAGAACTTCAGTCTTTTTTAAAATCCTCTAGTTATCTGATCTCAAAAATGATTTAAATACAGAGTTTCATTCATCTTCAAGAAAGGTGTTTTCCTGTTAAAGAGCTAAAGTTTTTCCAGTAATTTCTATAGAAGAAAAGTCACTTTATGCTTGTCAACATAAAAAATAATTTGCCTAGAAGAAACAGGATTATGGTTGTTTATACTTTGGCAATATATGCAACTTCAAACTCAATGAGCTAAAAACCTGTTCCTTTCAGAATATAAATAGGCTTTCAAGAATCTGTGTACCAAATGATTATGTGCTGCATATTTTTCTCTTAATTCATGCACACCATGTATTGTATAACATTACCTCATATGCCGTAATCATCATGTGTCACATATAAGATACATAAAATACATCATGAATGTCCCCCTAGATATCAAAGCTACCCGAGTCTAATTAACTTCTTTTACAGACTGTTTCTCGTTCTGTCCCAGAATATACAAACATCAGAAGTCAGAAGTCAGTCTAAATGTTTGAATAAATCCTTGTAATAAATCATAATATCTTAGTTTACTGTTCTTTGGGTATCTGTACTTTTAGTCTGGATTTCTTTCAAGTGTAAGTCTTGCCTTTTTAACATCACTTTGGAGCCATAGAAAAAGAACACAAATTGAGACTTCTTTTGATATCGAAGAGGCTGACAAGCTGTGAATTGTTGCATTTGGGCCAGATGCCACCTGAACCCATGAACCCATGGTAGGTTTTCCCAGACCGAAAGGTCCAGCTTGCTTCCCTGGAGAGCAGAAGTCATACCTAATTAATTCAAGGGAGTTCAGAGGTGATAGAAATATCCACAGAATAAACTGAGCTGGCTCTTATACAAAGCTTATCGATATATTAGGCTTGTAACTGTCTGGGTTCTTGCTCTGCTACAGAGAAAGATAAGGCCCAGAACCCAGAGCACCAGACAGGAAGTGCACTGTGTGGTGTGACCTCCACTGTCATTCAGAGCAGAGGATTGTGGAGACAAGTGATAAAAGGCCTGGCAGGAATTCCTGTACAGTGCTGCCTCACCAAGAGAACAAATCCTATAGACCCATTTCTCCACACATTTCCCCCCTCCTCTCCCCTTTTGCTTCAGTTCTCTCCACTTTTCCCATCTGAATCAGGATTTGGGAGCATGCTGTAGAAAGGGGCACTGGGCAGGTGGGGGCACTCAGTGTCTAAAACAGTTACATGCCCCTCCTGTGCTCCAGAAGAAATAAATAGCCAACGAGTCTCCAGAGAAAAACTTGCCATGTTAAAAAGAAGAGAGAGAGAGTTGTAAGAAAATAACCCTTGCTCTCTAGGCACCTTCCCCATCCTTATTTAAAATGAACAAACAAAAAGAGGGTTGTCCAAGAAATGGAGCCCAGATGAAAGTTTTCTCAGGTTTCTGATGACAACAAGGAGTCAGTGGCTGTGTTTCTGAGCTCACCAACACTCTGACCCTCTGTTGCTGGCTGGCTCCATATTCATCCTGGTCAGGCCTGCTAGCAAGATCCCCAATCTCAGGGTGGAGGAAGCTCAGAGCCTTCCCAGAAGACTAGAAAGAAAAGGAAAACTAGAAAACCTTGCCAGCTTGGATTGTAATTTCAGCACTTTTATGACAAATTCTTGTAATGTTTACTCATTTTTCTCAGAAAAGGGTATATCTCTGCCTCCCAGGGTTTTGCAAGTAACGTAGACACATTCTTGTAGCAACTGTCATTGAATGATACACTTCTACTTTTCATCAGGAAAGAAGAATTCATGGAACTGCAACATATGATGTATTTCCACACCCCTCAGCCCCCCACCTGGAATTTTGAGATTATAGTGATAAAGAAAATGGGTGAAGAATTCTTATGAGCTCTATTGAACTTGAATTCTTCCAAATTTGGACCTATTATCTTTCTAGAAATTTGCCCTACGCTTCCTAAAAACTAGTTACCTTTCTTTGTGTTTTCACCAACTTTATCTCCTCTCCTTCAACAAATATAATAAGAATCATTTTTTTTTCTAGTGAATGACATCAAATCACTAATGGAATACTACTTTGTAAATAAAGCCTAAATTATTCTAGAATGAAAAAAATTTAATTGTGGTTTTAACTGCCATGCTGAGGACAGATGAATTCTATCAAATCATTCTTTTCCTGCCTTCTAGAATGATGCTTATCTCTAATGCATGTGTGTAGTAATTTATATAGGTATAAAAGAGAGATAAATCACTATAATTTCCACCAGTACTATGCTAAGATTTTTATGTGTGCTTTTGTTTGGTATTTTCTATATAGATACAAAATATTATATATTATCAATATGTAGTATATAAAAATGTAATATTCAATATATATAATAATTATGTGATATGTGTTATAAATAGTTGTAAATCATATATGTGATTATATTTTGGCTTTTTTAATTTAAATTTTTTATTATACTCATGCATTTTCTCAAATCATTAATGACGTGATTTTAATTTTTAAATATATCATATCTTATATCCATATGAATATCTCATAATATATTTAACAGTTGCCCTTTTGTTAATCAATGAATTATTTTAACATTTGAAGTAATGCTGCTGTGGCCACCTTTATTTTGGTTTTGGTTTTGAGCCACACTTGATGCTGCTCAGGGATTACTCCTGGCTCTACAACAATCACCCTTGTTGGTGCTGGGGGGACCATATGAAGTTCTGGGAATTGAACCCAGGTCGGCCATATGCAAGGCAAGCATCTTACCCACTTACTATCTCTTAGTTCCTGTGGCCATCTTTTGAAAGTTCTGATTGTTTCCTTGAAGATGATTTCTGGAAATCAAAATACTAGGTAAAGTTGTATCGGCATTTTACAACTGTTTTCAGGTTGCCCTCCTACTGGTGCTGGGGACCCCACAGTGCTACGAAGACCACAAAGCTCTAAGGATTGATACTGGGGCCTGGTGCATTCCAGGCACGTGCTCCAGGCTCTTGTGATATTCCGCTGGCCCTTGACAAGTTATGCAATATTGTAAATCACAACACCTTAATAAAGATTTTTTTTAAAAAAAGACAACTTAAGCATAGAGTGGCAAATGATAAAGTGCTGGCTTCGTATACATCACTCAGCTTCAACAATGACCTACACGTGAGCAATCTTGCTTTGCTACATCAAAATCACATCCTGGAGCATTTGAAGCAGACACCCGGTTTTTGCCCATAGTAGCCTGGAATCCTTGACTTTTTTTCCTAGCCCCACATCAGCATGCCCCACTTGTTTCATCTCCAGGCCCTCTTTTGCCTATGCCCACTCCTCTTCATCTCCACCAGTGTCACTGCAGGCCAAGCTGCTGTCATCTCTTGCCTGGACCACTGCATGCATCTCCTAGTTGGTTTCCCTGCTTCGCCTCTTTCCTAATTAAGATAAAGTTCTGGGACTTCGAGTAACTCTTTTAAATACTATTTATTATAAAAATTTATAAAAAATTTTCCCTAAGTCAAGTTGAGCATACTATTTTTTGGAAGTTTTTCAGAGATCATTTGTGGTGCAACCCTATTACTTTATAGAAGAGAGGGAAGGAGAGAGACACAAACACACAGAGAGAGAAAGAGAGGGAGAGAGAGAGTGAGAGGGGGGAAAAGAGAGAGGAGTAGGGTGGGTGTGCATGAAGGCATTCATCTACATTTAGGTGTATAATTTTATTAATTTTATGAAACAGCATTAAATAGCATTTTACATTACCCCTTTTTCACTTTCTCCCTGAGATTGCACTCCTTATAAAGTGCTCACATGCAAGTCTTTGCCTTACAATGTGTTTCCTGGGAGACCCTAGTTGAAATCTTTTCTGCATGCTCTCTTTTTTGGGGGGGGAGTCACACCCGGTGATGCACAGGGGTTACTCCTGGCTCTGCACTCAGGAATTACTCCTGACAGTGCTCAGGGGACCATATGGGATGCTGGGAATCGAACCGGAGTCAGCTGCATGCAAGGCAAACGCCCTACTCACTGTGCTATCGCTCCAGTCCCTCTGCATGCTCTCTTGGCACCAATTTTGTTAACAGCTCATTCTTTAGATTACTCTCAAATCTCTATGTATTTACTTAGACTAGAATAGGTAAATCATTTTGATATGCTTTCTCCTTTCCCTCTCTCAGCTCAGGGTAATTCTCAGCAGTGTCTTGACCTACCAGGTTTCCTTATTTCTTCCTGGTAGAGCTCACAAGTCATTGGCAAATAACTCCAATACCTGGCCTTATCTCCTTATAGCTCCATCTTTATCTCTGTCTTATCATTCTCTGCATATCTCTATCTCTGTCTCTGTCTTGGATCTCTCTCTCTCTCTCTCTCTCTCTCTCTCTCTCTCTCTCTCTCTCTCTCTCTTCTGTACCCCTCTCTCCCATCCTTTAAATTTTTTGGTTTTTTTTCTGGGCGGAGGGCACACCAGGAAGTATTTAGGACTCACTCCTTCCTTTGTGCTCAGGGATGACTCCTGGCAGACCCTGGGGGTTCGTATGGGTGCTGAGAATCAAACTTGGGTCGGCTGCATGTAAGCCATCCTAGCTACCTTTCCATCCGTTTTTACTTTGCATTTTACAGTAGGCTGCATGCTGACTTTTCACATTTAATTGTTTTCATGACCAGCCCCAGAGACTAGTGACTCTCTAAGAATCAATAGATATATTTTATGAAAAACAGATATATCTAATTAACACACTGATATTGATGCTGCAATTTGTGTTTCTCGCCATCTGGCAGTTTCATTAATGACATTCTGCTTTGTTGGGTGGCACCAAAATAAAGTGTAGTAATGACATGCTGGCAACAATAATAAGTTCTGCTGGTACAGTCTGTCGGATGGGACATCCAAGTGTGTGCCACCAATGGCACGTGCCAGCATCATTGTGTTAAATTTGGTCAATGAATTTATTCTGAGATATGGAAGATTAAAAAAAATCCTTAAAACCCCAGGGAACTGGGGCCGGAGCGATAGCACAGCGGGTAGGGCATTTGCCTTGCACGCGGCTGACCCAGGTTCGGTCCCCGGCATCCCATATGGTCCCAAAAGCACCGCCAGGAGTAATCCCTGAGTGCAAAGCCAGGAGTAACCCCTGAGCATCGCTGGGTGTGACCCAAAAAGCAAAAAAAAAAAAAAAACCCAGGGAACTAAGAGAAGGGAAATCACGGCAGGGCAGGGGCGTACCAATGATTTAGGGGTTATGGATAGAAGGGAATGCTATTAGCTTGCTTTAAGATCTAGCTGAGCACGGCTGCATTATGAGGAGGATTCATGCTTCTAGAAGACACCCATCCTGAGCCAGGCAATTTCGTCCTCTGCCATTGCCAGTGAGACTGCAGGCTGCCTGTCTGTGGTTCCCCGTCTCCTTCAAAGCTATGCTTGATACTCATTTGAATTTGGTTTCATTTATGTCAGAATATTTAGGGTGGGACCACATTTCTATGATTTATACCAGGTTCCACCCTCTCCCACGAATGGCCTTGGCAGTAAGCAAGAAGTGTCTTTCTTTCACAGCTGGGAAAAACCGGTTCATAGAGAAGTAATTTATCCAGTATCAGAAATCTGGGGGAATGGCAGAGAAATTTATAGCATTTCATCTGCAAAAAAAATTGTTGACTTTAACAATTGTACTTTTGAAACCAGGTATTCATAAAAGCTTGAATTTTTTTTTAGATTTAAATTGAAGCCAACTTTTTTGTGACGTTTAGAAAAGATCTGTCCAGTCTTCCATCTCAGTAGTTTTTTCTTCCATCTCTCTTATCCTATCCCTGCCTACTTGTGCTCTTTTAGTCAAGGATCTCTTTTCGGCCAGGAGCTGAATCTACACTTTCACCTGAGAAAAATATTTATTTGTGTTTATGGTATTACGTCTAATCTAAGAACTATAAATACATGAATCTCCAAAAGCTGGTGTAGAGGGTTGGCAGACCAAGATGAACAGTGGGAAAAGAAACTGGAATAATTTCTTCTCCAGGACTCTTGCAGCTTTTTGTATAAATTCATCTTGTTGGAAGGGGCTTGGCCATGACTAGCAGGATACACCAATCAGAAAGAGTTGGCTTGTGTGGGCTTTTACATTTTTCTTGTATTATTATTTTTTACACCATTTTTAAAGTACTCAGGAAAAATGAGGGCAAGAGAGTTTTCATATAGCCCCTGACTATATTTATCCTCTCCATGATGCTAAACATCCTGTAAATCAATCTGGGGCAAAGGGAGTGTGGGTCTCTATCCAGATTGGGACATTTGTTATGACAAACTTACATTGATATATCTTATTTATTTTTATTATTATTTTTTTTGGCTTTTCTGGGTCACACCTGGCAATGCACAGGGGCCACTCCTGGCTCTGCACTCAGGAATTACCCCTGGCGGTGCTCAGGGGACCATATGGGATGCTGGGAATCGAACCCGGGTCGGCCGCGTGCAAGGCAAACGCCCTACCCGCTGTGCTATCTCTCCAGCCCCCGATATATCTTATTTTTAAAAAACTTTTTATTAATGAATCACCGTGAGGTACAGTTACAGACTTAACAAACTTTCATGCTTGCATTTCAGTTATAAGGTGATCGAGTGCCCATCCCTCCATCAGTGCCCATTTCCACCACCAATGATCCCAGCATCCCTCTCCCAACCCCCACCCTGTCCTCCCCACACCCCAACCCACCTCTGTGGCAGAGCATTCCCTTTTGCTCTCTCTCTCCTTTTGGGTGTTGTGGTTTGCAGTAGGGGTATTAAGTGGTCATCATGTTCAGTCAATAGTCTACTTTCAGCCTGCATCTCCCATCTCAAATGAGCCCTCCTAGCACCTTTTACTTGGTGGTCCCCTCTGAAATCCAGAGTTGCTATTAGCTTCTTCTTTTTTATTTGTTCGTTTTTTGTTTTGTTTTTTTGGGTCACACCCGGTGATGCAAAGGGGTTACTCCTGGCTGTGCACTCAGGAATTACTCCTGGCGGTGCCCGGGGAACCATATGGGGTGCCGGGGATCGAAGCCAGGTCGTCTGCATGCAAAACAAATGCCCTAAATGCTGTGCTATTGCTCTGGCCCCTGTTATTAGATTCTTTCTTGGTGGGGTAAATTCAATGAGTTTGGACACACATAGAACGGCATTTTGTATCCACAATTTTTTAAAATTTCAATTTTTGAGTCGCAGTGAGATACAGAATTACAAAGGTGATCATGGTAGTGTTTTAGTCATACATTGTTCAAACACCCATCCCCCCACC
Organism: Sorex araneus; assembly: GCF_027595985.1. Lineage (NCBI taxonomy): Eukaryota > Metazoa > Chordata > Mammalia > Eulipotyphla > Soricidae > Sorex > Sorex araneus. Next base: position 93,401,948 of record NC_073304.1, on the reverse strand, counting down.
TGCGTACATTTCTCACCACCAATACCAACGTACCCATTTTCCCTCCCGCCATCTTGCCTCCCTCCATCTTCCCTCCTCCAGTCTGTCTCTATGACAGGCACTTTCCTTCTTTCTCTCTCTCTCACACACACTCTCCCTTATTCTCTCTCTCTCTCTCTCTCTCTCTCTCTCTCTCTCTCTCTTCTCTCTCTGTATGTGTCTCCATTGGGGCATCATGGTTTGCAATACAAGTACTAAGAGGTTATCATATTTGTTCCTTTACTTGTTTTCAACACGTAGTTCTTATTTAGAGTGATTATTTCCAACTATCTTGGTCATTAATGGTGGTCCATTCTCTATTCCAACTGTCTTCTCCCCCCAGCAGTTGAGGTAGGTTTCCAACCATGGAACAATCCTCCTGGCCCTTATTTCTACTCTACTTAGGTATTGGTCTCATAATATGTTTGTTTCTTTGTTTTATATCCCATGAATGGGTCCAATCATTCTATTTCTTTTGTGTGTGTCTATCCCTTTTGGGGCAATCTGGTTTGTAATACAGGTACTGAGAGGTTATTACATTTGTTCCTCTACCTGCTTTCAGCATGAAATTCTTATCTAGAGTGATCATTTCCAACTCTCTTGGTCACGGTGGTCCCTTCTCTATTCCAACTGCCTTCTCCCCCAGCATTTGAGGTAGGCTTCCAATCATGGACCAATCATCCTGGCCCTTCTTTCTACTGTCCTGGGGTATTGGTCTATATATATGTATATATTGGTATATATATGTATATATACATATATATGTATATATAAAACATATATACATATATATTTTAAAATATGGACTGGAGCGATAGCATGGTAGGTATGGTGTTTGCCTTGCACGCGGCCAACCCGGGTTTGATTCCTCCATCCCTCTCAGAGGGCCCAGCAAGCTACCAACAGTATTCCGCCCACATGGCAGAGCCTGGCAAGCTACCTGTGGCATATTCTATATGCCAAAAACAGTAGGAACAAGTCTCACAGTGGCGATGTTACTGATGCCCTCTCAAGCAAATCGATGAACAACAAGATGACAGTGCTATTTTTTAAAATATCCCTCAGTGAGTCCAATCTTTCCAAGTCTCTCTTCCATGACTCTCCTTCTGAGTCATTTGACTCAACATAATATTGTCCATGTCCATCCATTTATAAGCAGATTTCATAACTTCATTTTATCTAACAGCTTCATGTATTCCATTTTGTAGATGTATCATAGGTTCTTTAACCAGTCTTCTGTTCTCAGGTACTCAGGCCGTTTTCAGATTCCAGCTATTGTGAATAGTGCTGCAATGAGCATAGAAGTGCAGACACCATTTCTGCTGTGTGTTTTTGGACCCCCAGGTTATATTCCCAGAAGTGGTATTGCTGGGTTGTATTATAACTCAATTTTTAGCTTCTTGAGGAATGCCCATATTGTTTTTCATAAAGGCCAGACCAGTCAGCATTCCCACCAACAATGAAGAAGAGTCCCTTTCTCTTTGCATCTACACCAGCATTTTGTGAGATGCTATCTTGTTCCTTTTGTTGTGTGCCAGTCTCTGTGGTGTGAGGTGATATCTCATTGTTATTTTGAGTTGCATATCCCTGATGATTAGAACATTTTTTATGTGTTGTTTGGCCATTATTATATCACACAGAAGAAACTTTCTGTTTAGAAAAACTGTACACATTCTGCCTATTTTTCATTCCTTCTTATGCCAAATCCTCAACTAACAACCTCTGATCTTTAGTGATCTCAATAGGTTTTTCTTTTTTGAAATGTCATAAGGTTGAAATCATACAGTATGTGGTCTTTTCTGGTTGACTTCTTTGCCTTGTTAGAAACATTTAAGGTTTTTCCCAGTGTTTTTTCATGGGTAGCCATGACATAGCAGTTTCAGGTGTGATATGATTCCTTTATCTAGACATGTCACCATTTATTTAAACATCCACCTACTGAAGAACATTTGGCTCCTTCCAAGTTTCCGACTTTTGGTAGGGATGAGTAAGCTGATGTAAACATCCAAAGACAGGAGTTAAATCAGTTTCTAAGTTGAATGTGATTTCTGGGTTGTATAGTAGGAATATGTTTTGTTTTTAAATAGACTGCCAAAATGTCTTCCAAAATGGCTGTATCATTTTGCATACCTATCAGCAATGAAATGTGAATTCCTGTTATGCATCCTTGTCAGCGTCTGCTACTTGATACTACTTTGGATTTGGGTCATTATAATAGATGATTAGTGATATATCATTTTGTTTTGACTTGCTATATTTAGCATCCATTCATATGCTTTATTGCATCCATGTATCTTCTTTGGTGAAATGTCTGTTTGGAACTTTTACCAGTTTTTCAGGTTCTGCACTCAGCAGTCACTTCTGATGGGACTCAGGGGATCATCTATGGTGTTGGAGATCAAACTGGAAGGCAAGCGCCTTCTCCGCAGTACTATCTCTCTGGCCTCGAGATTTTTCTTTCATTACTCATTTATGAAAGCAACTGGAACGTAGCACAGCGGGTAGGGCGCTTGCCTTGCACACAGCAGACCTAGGTTCGATTCCTCCATCCCTCTCAGAGAGCCCAACAAGCTACCGAGAATATTCCGACCACACGGCAGAGCCTGGCAAGCTGCCCGTGGCTTATTCGATATGCCAAAAACAGTAACAACAAGTCTCACAATGGAGATGCTACTGGTGCCCACTTGAGCAAATCGATGAACAACGGGACAACAGTGCTACTTGATACTCGTTTACTAAAAGATTTTCCTAGAGTTTTTTTTTAAATTTTATTAAATAACTTTTTTTTTGCTTATTGGGTCACACCCAGCGATGCTCAGGGGTCAGTCCTGGCTCTGCACTCAGGAATTATCCGTGGCCGTGCTCAGAGGACCATATGGGATGCTGGGAATCGAACCCCGGTTGACCGCGTGCAAGGTAAATGCCTTACCTGCTGTGCTATCACTCCAGCCCCTGTTAAATAACTTTTATCTCTCCTGAGACGGTCATATATTTTCTTTTAATCTATTAACAATTTTTTATTAAAAATATTAACCCTATCTTACATTTCTGTGGTAGTCTTTTGTTAATAATACATTTTCTTTCTGTATATTGATTGGTTTGATTTGAAAAATATTTCTGTCACTATCATGCTGTTGCTCATTGATTTGCTTGAGCGGGCACCAGTAACGTCTCTATTGTGAGACTTGTTGTTACTGTTTTTTGCATATGGAATAAACCATGGGTAGCTTGCCAGGCTCTTCCAGGCAGGTGAGGTACTCTTGGTAGCTTGCCAGGCTCTCCGAGAGGGGTGGAGAAATCGAACCCAGGTCGATCGCGTGCAAGGCAAATGCCCTACCCACTGTGCTATGGCTCCAGCCCGAAAAATATTTAAAGCATTTTAATTTTAGTGAAACTTGATCGTTTTTATTGAGCAAACATACTTAGAAAGATGTGAGGAGATAGAAAGAGGGAATATGTGTTCAAGAGAAAATCTTTTCAATTTCTTTGGTTTCTGTTGTGATGTCTTCCTTTTCATTTCTGATTCTGTTTGTAAGGGTTCTCTCTCTCTCTCTTTCTCTGTGAGTCTTGCTAATGGTTTATCAATCTTGTTTATTTTCTCGAAGAACCAGCTCTTGGTTTCATTGATCTTTCAGATTGTCTTTTGGTTTTCCATGTCGTTGATTTCTGCCCTAAGTTTTATTATCTCTTTTCTTCTGCCTGGTTTGGGCTCGTTTTGTTGGTCCTTTTCTAAAATCTTAAGCTGTGAAGTCAAGTTATTTATGTGGGCCCTTTCTTCCTTCCTGAGGAATGCTTGCAGAGCTATAAATTTTCCCCTTAACACGGCTTTAGCTGCGTCCCACAGGTTCTGGTAGCTCGTGTCTTCATTCTCATTTGTTTCCAGGTACCTTTTGATTTCTTCCTTGATTTTCTTCCTGACCCCACTCATTGTTCAACATCGAGTTGTTCAATTTCCAGGTGTTTGAAAACAAAAGCAACCATGTTGGCACGGATGGCGCGGAAAGGGACTACTGGTCTTCTTCACTGCTGGTGGGAATGCTGACTTGTTCAACCCTTTTGGAAAACAATATGGACGATTCTCAAAAAATTAGAAATTGAGCTCCCATGTAACCCAGCAATACCACTCCTGGGAATATATCCCGGAGAGGCAAAAAGGTATAGTAGAAATTACATTTGCATTTCTATGTTTATTGCAGCACTGTTTACAATAGTCACAATTTGGAAAAAACCGGAGTGCCCAAAAACAGATGACTGGTTAAAGAAACTTTGGTACATCTACACAATGGAATACTATGCAGCTATTAGAAAAGATGAAGTCATGAAATTCGCATATAAGTGGATCAACATGGAAAGTATCATGTTGAGTGAAATGAGTCAGAAAGAAAGAGACAGACATAGAAAGATTGCACTCATATGTGGAATATAAAATAGCATAGAGGTACAAGCTAGCAATGATGCAACTTCTGGAAGATATTTCTCTGGATTTAGTTACTAATATACAGAAATCCAAAACCTCGCGGCCACTATTGTGGCCACACGACCTCATATCTCTTCATTCTCAGCAATGGAAAACAAATTATCAAATGCTTCCTTTCCAGCAGGTCTGACTTTGGTGTGGGGGGGAATCCAAACAATAATAGTGAGTTTCTTGTTGAAATATTGAATGTAATCAAAGTAAAGAGAAATTAAAGTGAAATTTATCAGCTACACAGGCGGGGTGGGGAGCTGGGGGGTGGGGGGTGGGGGGAGAGGTTTATTGTAGTTCTTGGTGGTGGAATATGTGCATGGTGAAGGGATGGGTGTTCAGGCATTGTGTAACTGAGACTTAAGCCTGAAAGCTTTGTAACTTTCCACATGGTGATTCAATACAAAAAATAAAAGAGAGAGAGAGAGAGAGAGAGAGAGAGAGAGAGAGAGAGAGAGAGAGAGAGAGAGAGAGAGAGAATCAGGGGCATCTCCAGAGTGGAAAAAAAGCAAGCAAAGAGATAGAGAAAAGCAAGTGAGATAAGTATTCAAGGGAGAACCTGGGCTTAAAGAGCAAGCTGGCAATTTTTTTGTTGAGAGCCTGGCAAGCTACCCGTATCATATTTGATATGCCAAAAATAGTAACAAGTCTCACAATGGAGATGTTACTGGTGCCCGCTAGAGCAAATCGATGAACAACTGGACGACAGTGCTACGGTGCTATTCTAAAAGATGTCCTGAACTTTCTCTTGCAATACTTTTGTTTAGATTTCATTTCAGAGAGGAATTATGAGATAAAATAAATTGGGAAGAATTTGCCTCTCTTCTATCTTCAGAATAATTATTTTTAAATAATCCTAGGATTTTTTTTTTACAAATATTTGGCAAAATATACCAGAGAGGCCACTTGTATTGGTGTTTTCCTTGTGGAAATATTTTAAATCACGAGTTGAAGGCTTTTAAGCTTTTTCTAGTTTCTTCCTATCAGTTTTGTAATTTTTGTTTCTCAAAAATTTTTCCCTTTTCATTTAAGTTGTCAAATTTGCTGGCAGCTTAATTTCAAAATTTATTTGAAATCTTTTTTTAGCCTTTTCATGTTTGTAGAATATTTAATAATATCTGATATCTTATTCCAGATATTGGTAATTTATATCTTCTGTCCTTTCATCTGGAGGAGTGCTGCACTTTTGGAAATCTTGAGAATATTGACCACACCCTGCTAGGGGGTATCACCTTGAGTTAGGTAAGTCCCTTAGCCATGGGCAATGTTTAGTTAGAGGCCAGCTGTAAGTTATTAGCAGTTCCCAGCAACTTCGGGGTGGATGTATCAGTTCAAAAGAGGAGATCTTGGCAGAGAACAGCATTGTCCACTTTGAAGAGAAAACACATTTTGAGTGTGAGATAAAGTCTGGGCCAAAGCAGAATGCTAACTGGCAAAGGCGTTGCCTGGACAAAAGGAAAGTTGGACCAGTGAGAGCCAACTAGCAAAGAAGCAAATGTCAAAGGGTGTCCGGAATAAGGCTCACCAAAGTTGAGCCTTTTATAGGTTTAAAACCTATAAAACCATCTATAGGTTTTAAACAAAGAATGATTTTCTTTTCCTATTAAAAAAATTGCAAAGCTCTCCTTAATTGATGTCATTTGAGTCATTGTCACTGTCATCCCATTGCTCATTGATTTGTTTGAGCAGGCACCAGTAATGTCTCTTATTGTGAGACTTATTTTTACTGTTTTTGGCATATCCAATATGGGTCTAGAGACTTAGGAGAGTAGTAATGCTAATCCTATCCTTGAAATAGTGGTGAGACTGTCCCGTTAGCAATAGGACAGACGTATATCATCTCCATGTTCTGTGGCTATCAAACTGTTGGACACCTAGACTAATGGAAATGATTATCCACCTTCCCACTTCCTTCCCTTTGTTGCTGTTGCCATAATTGGGATGACACACTCACCCCAATTGGTTGTAATGCCCACACACTTAGTGTGGTGCTCACTGGGTGGAAACTTTGTAGTGCTTGCATGCAATATATTCACTGGGGATCACATTCCTTTGTGGTGTCCTTTCATCTGGAGGAGTGTTGCACTTTTGGAAATGTTGAGAATATTGACCACACCCTGGAAGGGGTTATCACTTGGAAGGGGGTATCACCTTGAGTTAGGTACAGTGAGCGTTTTCTCATTGTAATGCTATCTGTGATGCTCACAGATGTACTCACGGTGGGGGGGGGGGGATGACACTCCTGGCCTCAGTGCTTGATGCGTCTTTAAATGTGCTGCTTTCTAGGTGTCACACACTTTTAGTTGCTGTGTGCTGGAGATCACACAACTTTGTTGTGACCCTGGGGATTGCTACTGGAACATGCAGGTGTGATGCTAGAAATCAAACTCATGGCCTCAGATATGTAAGGTATTTTCAGCCCCGAACCATGCCCCAACTTCGGATAGTCACGTTCAGTTAAGCACAGAATGAAAATCTTCAAAGCAGGGGCCCCTGACAAAAACTAGTCAATTTTCTTCTACATTTTCTCTATGCAGTCTTTCCCTTCTCCCTCACTGGTGGTGAGCTCTGAGTGACATTTGATCCAAATGGATGAAAGCTCAGACTTCTAAGCTTGCATTGATTTGGGCCATTACTGGGAATCAAACTCAGGGCCTTAGACATGCAAGACGAGTGCTCTACTGAACTACACCCTGGCTCTAAATTTTTATATTTTTAAAAAGAAGGTATCAGTTTCTCTTTGATGTCGTTACTGCTGAAGTGTGGGAAGTTACTGACCTGGAGTATCTCATGAAAGCATTTAAACTTATTATTTGCAACAGAAAGGTATCTCTAAATTCCAGATAAAGATAGTAACTAGAGAGAGAGAGAGAGAGAGGGAGAGAGAGAGAGGGAGAGGGAGTAATTTTAGTGTATTCCCAGACCTTAGGGTAAGAGCTGCAAATTTCACCCTGGAAACACGGATTTGTTAGTGTGTGCCATCTATAGGTTTTAAACAAAGAATGATTTTCTTTTCCTATTAAAAAAATTGCAAAGCTCTCCTTAATTGATGTCATTTGAGTCACTGTCACTGTCATCCCATTGCTCATTGATTTGTTCGAGCAGGCACCAGTAATGTCTCTTATTGTGAGACTTATTTTTACTGTTTTTGGCATATCCAATACGCCACGGGGAGCTTGCCAGGCTCTGCGTGAGGGTTTCATACTCTCGGTAGATTGTCCAGCTCTCCGAGAGGGGCGGAGGAATCGAACACGGGTCAGCCTCGTGAAAGGCGAATGCCCTACCACTGTGCTATCGCTCCAGCCTGTCATTTGAGTACACATGTAAAATTTTGATATTTATCATTCACAAATTATCCAGAAGTGAATGTGATTCATGAATGCTGTTTTTTTTCAGTGGGGAATGGAGGGGCCTTTGGGCCATCCAGTGGTGGTCAAGGTGGTGGTTCTTTCCTCTGGGCTGAGAAACCCCTGAGCCGTGCTCAGGGAAGAATACATGGTGCTGGGGTTTCAAACCCAGATTGGCCACATGCAGGGCAAGTGTCTTATCTTTGGTACTATCTCCCATGTCCAATTGATACATTTCTTTGTCTTTTTTGTTTGTTTGTTTGTTTTGGGGTCATGCTCCAAGGTTACTCGTGGCTTTGTACTCAGGAATTATTCCTGGAAGTGCTCTGGGGACCATATGGGGTGCCAGGGATAGAACCTAGGTCAGCTGCGTGCAAGGCCAGCACCCTACCTGCTGTACTATCACCCTAGGCTCCTAAAACAGTTTCTTAATCCTCTAATCCTTACCACCATTCCAAATGAAGATGTACAGATTTAAAAATTTTTTTTCTCCAGGTATCTATTTCTGGTAAGTTGAGGATATCTCCTGGCTTTATCTATAATTGTTCAAAATTTCCTGCCATTTCTTGTCATCAGAATCTGAACACAAGATTGCATCTGAAAAATTAAAAAAAAAATGTTGGTTAACAAGGGGATTATCCCTCCCAGGTTAATTTGCAGGTTTATTGGAAATCAAAACTAGATTCTAGGAAAATTCAACTTTAGTTCACTGGTGAATATAATTTCTTACAGATGTTCATAAATCCAAACCCCCAGGAGCTCCAAACACAGCACGAATCACCACATAAATGTATTTTACCACATACCTGTCACACCCTGTTTTTTCAGTAATGCTGGCACATTAAGGAGAGATTCACAGGAAATCAGAGGTAGAAGAACAAATACCAGATGATCTCACTCATCTGTAGCATATAGGGAATCATAATAAAGGAATGGACCATATCTAGTGAGGACAAACTCTTGGCTTTTTAGTGCAAAACTGGTATCAAATAGTTGGATGGGAGGGGGAGAACAGTAAACTAGGGAATACATGAAGAAGATGGTGGAGGGTCTTTGGCACTTTGGTGGTGGTAAAATTGTAGTAATTTGTTCATCAAAAATATGCAAGTAGATAATGGGGTGGGAGTGGTGGGAGGGATACTGGGAACATTGGTGGAGGAGAATGGGCACTGAGGGATGGGTAAACGATCACTGTATGACTGAAATGCAAACACGAAAGTTCATAAGTTTGTAACTGTATCTCTAGGTGATTCACTAATAAAAAATATGCAAGCTAAGACAGTTGTAACTATTTTACCTAAATGATGATTAAAACCATTATTTTAAAGTTTCACATGATAGCACCTCACTTCACCTATCCCCCACCAATTTTAGCATAAAATTTATGATTATTTTACTATGTGATGCAGTTTCTAGCCAGCATCATTATTTTCTCTTCCACATTTCTCCTCTCTTTCATTCTCTAATTTTGTTCATTTTTTTGGCCAATCAGCTTAAAATTTCAGCATCATTTTTGGCCTCCCCCTCCAAATTGCTTTTGAGATCTCAGTACTGACCCAGCCCTGATGGATCCATCAGGGCCGCGCTCTTTCTGTTCTGTCTCCTGGGTGCTGCTATGTTCTCATTGCACACCCTCATTTCCCAGGTCTGAAGGCTGCATTTACCTCCTGTCTGTCTGTCTTTTCTTTCTTTCCCTCCCTCCCTCCCTCCCTCCCTTCCTCCCTCCCTCCCTCCCTTCCTTCCTTCCTTCCTTCCTTCCTTCCTTCCTTCCTTCCTTCCTTCCTTCCTTCCTTCCTTCCTTCCTTCCTTCCTTCCCTCCCTCCCTCCCTCCCTCCCTCCCTCCCTCCCTCCCTCCCTCCCTCCCTCCCTCCTTCCTTCCTTCCTTCCTTCCTTCCTTCCTTCCTTCCTTCCTTCCTTCCTTCCTTCCTTCCTTCCTTCCTTCCTTCCTTCCTTCCTTCCTTCCTTCCTTCCTTCCTTCCTTCCTCCCCACCATGATTTCTAAAGTTACTCATGATTGAGTTTCAGGCATACAATGTTCCAACACCAATCCCTTCACCAGTGTCCACTTCTCTTTCCCACTGTTCCATTCACACATCCCCTCCATAGCAGTTATCTTTTAGGTTTTTGCCCTTTAGGCCCTGTGTTTTACAGTACTATTACTGATGGGTTTCATGCATAACAATTGACTGCCTTCCACATCCCCTCCTCCTCCAGAGTGACCACTTCCCTTCACCATTGTCATCATATTCTTCTCCTTGTCCTACCCCCACCTCATCCCCAGTGGCAAACTTCCTACTGAAGACCACTTCTCCAATCGTCATCTCTATTGCCTTTGGGCATTCGTTATTCCCTTACTCTATTATGTCCCTGGGCTGATTATGCTCATCTCCAGTCTGGGCACTCTGCTAACCAGAGAGAAAAACAGATTCCGAACTCCACATCAGATTGACTGAATTAAGGTAAGTGTAAACCACAGGAATCTGAAGTTTACTTCTTTAGCTCATTCAGAAGCAAGTCGCCATGACACTGCTCTCCATGAAGTCTAACCCCTCATTTTCTGAAAGAGGAAACTGAGCAATAATAGTACAGTGAACTTCTGAAATAGCAGCAGATTCATAGTGAAGCTCCAAATCCTGAATTTTCTGTGTTTATTAATTCTAGTCTCCACCCATGTCTATGTATGTGGCTGTCCTTCCTTCAGCCACAGACATAGTTTTCTAAAACCTCCCAGATTCTCTCTTCCCGCTTTCTATCTTCTGGATAGCTCCCAGGGCGTTACTATCTGTGGAAAGATATCTGGTATGATGTCATTAATATTGTTGCTTGCAGAATCAAGCAGAAATGGAGAAAATTCAAGCTGCAGCATGTTCTGTTACATAAATGGCTTGATTTCCAGATGGCTCTTGTAGGGGGCACATTTTAAGCCTACTGATTCTTATGGGCAATGCAGCTGCCTTGGAGCCTTTGTAAATGCAAGAAACACAAACCAAGGCCCTCTAGCAAGCACCATCATCAGCGTAGCTGAGTGTATGCATGGTTGGCCAAGCAATGAAAAGAGAATATACAAGTGAAAGAACAGGTTTAGGAGGTTTGCTGTGATGTGAGTTATATATTTATTTTGTGAACACATGACTTTAATATATAGCAGCTCCAATCACCACCCATTTATCATCTTCCAGTGTGCGGGGGTCACTAGCCGGCCACTGCTTAGCATGGTGCCCAGGGCTCGGTGTCTTTCCCAGCTGGAATCTAGGTGCTGGCTGGGCTGGCAGTGTTAGAGGAAGATTTCCACGCTTATTCCTGTGGTTCAGTAGCTGTGCCTGCAAGTCTCTAGGCCTGGGCCAAGGCTTTTCTCACTTTCTTGCTGCAGGATATTGCCTACGGCAGTAGGCCACAAGTAGCTGGCTTCCAGCTGAAACCCAGGCTTGCTTGCAGCTTGAACAAGCAGAAGAACAAGCAAAGGCAAGCGATGATGTGCACGGAAGACCATTGTCAACAATATTGAGGTTCATCACAGGACCTCCATCAATTTATTATTTTTTTAAATTATATTGCTTTTTGGGTCACACCCGGCAATGCACAGGGGTTCCTCCTGGCTCTGCACTCAGGAATTACTTCTGACAGTGCTCAGGGGACCATACAGGATGCTGGGAATCGAACCCCGAGTTGGCCACGTTCAAGGCAAACATCCTAATCGCTGTGCTATTGCTCCAACCCCACCTCTGTCAATTTAAACAACGCAAACAACAAAAGAAAATTGGTGGGATAGGGATATAGGGGGATAATGGCAAGCAAGATGGAGCTCAGAGTCTATTTGTGGTTTCATTCAGAAGCCCGCATTCCACCAACTTTTCCACCCGCTTTCTTCTGGAAGTGAATCACAAGTAGGAACCCGAAGTCTAGCAGAGAGGATTAACCAAAGGTGTGGGAACGAGAGGATGGGAATCTTCCGGGTCATCTTGGAGGCACAGAGATCATGCCTTGGGATGATGAGGTGGTGGTACCATGTAGGAATTTGGATGCTTGCACTGGAAGCTCTCAGGACAGATTTGGACTGGAGATACAGATCTGGGAGTTAGTAGCATTTTATGAGCAGGTGAAGTCATGAGAAAAAAGTCCACCAATCAGTACCTTTTTGAAAGGATCCACTAATTTCTATTCTCTACTACTTATTAGCTTCTTAGAGGAAAATGCAGAATGAAAGTAAAAAGCTAAAAAACAAACACAAGAGCGGATACAGAGACTGATAAATGCCACTAACCAAATGTACTCCTCATTTCTAATTTGCTTCAGACTTTTGGATTGGCCCTGAAAATTTGGGTTTAGGGCACGTGGTATTTCCTGTTTGTATCTGAATGTTAATTTGAATGTTACTGAGATCCGGAGAAAAATCTCATTCTTTATTTAAAAAAAAAATCCTTAAACTAGATGGAAAACTGGAATATGTATCTCTTCTGAAGAAAAATGAAGTGTAGTTTGCCCTCCATGAATTTTAACCTACAGTTACAATGGGTCTCAGCATTTCCAACGTGCTTTATGTGATGAATGCTATAAATATTCATATAATATGATTAATCATTGTCATTTAAAGGCCTCCTCCTACAGGCCACAAAGCCCACTCCCCTTCATGAACACCCAGCCCAGGGTGTGTCAGAGAAAACTTGAAGAGCTGGAATTGTGTCATCGTGAAGGATGGGAAACACCTCATATGTCTCCTTTGGCCCATGATCTTTCCTCCCTCTGTGCCTTTGCCTCATGCTGCTCGCTTCCGCCTGGAATGTTCTCCCCAGACTGTTCTCTGCAGCCAAGTCCTACCCTCCCTTCATGACTGGGCTCAAGTCCCATCTCTTCAATTTAAGTCCTCCTGACGGGACCAGCTCACCTTACCCCACTTATTTCCTCTCTGGGTGGTACCCCTTTGGGAGACCAATCTCCAGTCATTTTCTGTGCTCGTCTCTTCCTTTTACATTAGGAATTGGCAAACCACAGCCCACAGGAAAAACCTGACCACGGTCTGTTCTTACAGAGCCTGAATTGACTATATGGAGGTGAAGAATGATGACTGCATTTTTAAATTGTTGAAACATTTAAAGGAAGAGGAATAAGTATATTGAAAATGATAGGAATTCAAATTTAATGTGCACCCATAACACTGTATTCTTGTCAGCATGCTTGTGGACCTTTGCTTTCTCTTGCCTCTCCACCCACAAGACCTAAAATATTTACAGCCACTTTATGGAAGGTTTGCTGATTCCCTGCTACATGCACCAGCTTTGTCCCACCTGAGAGAGGGTGGAACCCTCTGGAGATAGAACAGAGCAAACTCTCTGGTGGCTTCAGCAGGGTTTACCAGAGTCTGGAACAGAGTCAACCTTTGGTAAATCGAGTTCCATGGAGCTGAGAGAGAATATGTTTCTAATTTGTGATGGATGCAATGTTATGTCCTTTCCTGCTCTCCAGGCCTTTTCTTTATTCCCTTCTGCTGTTGGGCTGGTATCTGTTATGTCTGGTAGAAAAACTGACAGGGAATACCAGGGTGGGTCACAGAACTCATGGAAAACACAGCTGAAATAAAGCCTGGGAACAAGAGCTTTTGTTTTGGGTGGAGAGGAGCCGCGGCTGTGGGGGACTGAGGTAATGAAAGTTATTGCAATAACATAATTGAACAGTTGCGCGTGCTTTCTGCCAGAAGTACAGCTCGTCAAACCTCACCCATGGACTCCGTCTCGAAAAATGCAGGTTAAACATTGAAATGCTGGAAAAAACATTCCTCTTAGAACAGTAGGATACAAAGTATTCCAGACATATCCTGGTTACCAGGGCTATTTAACCTTTTCCCATCCATGACCTCTTTTTTGCCTGAAAATGTTTTGCATGACCCTGGGCATATAGAATAGGTTTACAAACCAACCAGTTCCTGAGAATTAAATGTACGTTTATTTTTAAAACTAAAATTTTGTGGATCCCCCTCTTCCCCACATTGGGTCACATGACCCCATGGTGAGGGTTCCATAGATATCAGGAGCTATAAGAAAATAATATGAAAAACTTCTAAAAACCCCTAAGAGTTGACTATATGCTTCTATATGACGCAACAATTCCATTTCTCAGGCTCTACCTCAAAGGCCCAGAAATACTGTTTCAAAAGAGATTTACCTCCTTTGTTACTGAAGGGCTATTCACAATAGCCAAGATCTGGAAACAGTCTAAATGTCCAATAACAGATGATTGGATAAACTGTGGTCTAGATACACAGAGGAAGACTACTCAGCTACAGGAGAGACAAAATCATGCAGTCTTCCCTAGGCTATGTGGAATAGAACTAGGGAGTACCATGATGAGTGAAATCACTCAGGAGAGTTACATACAGAATAATCCCTCTCATGTACACGGGATACAAATAATAGTAAGGGAATAACAAATGGTCAAAAAAAAGAAACCAGGGGGCTGGAGCAATAGCACAGCGAGTAGGGCATTTGCCTTGCACACAGCCGACCTGGGTTCGATTCCCAGAATCCCATATGGTCCCCTGAGCACTGCCAGGAGTAATTCCTGAGTGCAGAGGCAGGAGTAGCTCCTGTGTACTGCTGGGTGTGACCCAAAAAGCAAAAAAAAAAAAAACCAAAAAAATCTGAGAACTGTTATATAGTTTTTCAAGGATGAGGGGTGTGGTTGGGAGGAGACCCTTAGACAATGGTGGAAGAAATGGGGTGCTCTGGTGGAAGGTGTGTTGTTGGAACATTGTGTGCATGAAACCTTATTATTAATAGTATTGTCAATGACGGACTGGAGCCATAACACAGCAGGTAGGGCATTTGCCTTGCATGCGGCCAACCCAGGTTTGATTCCTCCATCCCTCTCGGAGAGCCCGGCAAGCTACCAAGAGTATCCCCTTGCCAGGCAGAGCCTGGCAAGTTCCCTGTGGCATATTCGATATGCCAAAAACAGTAACAACAAGTCTCACAATGGAGATGTTACTGGTGCCCGCTCGAGCAAATTGATGAACAACCAGATGACAGTGCTACAGTGCTACAGTGCTATAATTGTCAATAACAGGGCTTCCAAATAAAACAATAGAAAGAAGCCATGATAGACTGAGTAGGATTAACTTATGGGCAAAGGCTACAGAACAAGACAGAGTGGTTGTATTAGGGTGAAGTAATGATAGGAAAATAAATTTTGTTGTGTTTTGGGGCCACTCCAGGACTTACTCCTGGCTCTGCACTCAGGAATCACCACATATGGGGTTAGGGGGAACCATATGTGGTGGATTAAACCTGGGGCTGCTGCATACAATGCAAGTACTCTACCTGTTGTACTACCTCTTCAATCCCCAGGAAAATGCTTTTTAAAGAAAACTTTCCCTAAGTAGTTTAAATATTTTTACAATAGAAAAAAACTTATGAAAATGATGAAAGTTAAAAAACCCTCTTCTCTAACATATACAGCTTTTTATCTGTATTCTTTTTCTTTTTTCTTAACCTTTCTACTTCACAAAAACAGAATTTTATGTTGAAGTGGAAATTTCTTATGGTTCCAAATATAAATACAGACACAAAATGTTAAAATGTTTTCTAAAACCTGTCATTTTATATTACTTTTAGCTAGCCATTTTTTCATTTTATCACCTTATTTTATTTTTCTATATCTATACAAAAGATTTGTTTTTGTTACTTTAAACTAATAAATGGCTTATTTATTATTATTTTGCAATGGTACCAGTATTATTATTTTATACCTGCAGTGCTGCTATACATTACCCAGCACAATTTCATTTTAATCTGTTCTTCCTTAAGACTTAACCTCTATCAAACTGTAAAATGGGAAGAACATTGCCAACTTCCCATCTATTTGCCACTGTAATGCCCTCTTCCAACATCCCAGAACTTCTGGTTATTACAGGCAGAAAGAACATTTCCACTGTTAAGACCTCAGCTCTGGCACATTTAGATACATAGCAACTGACTCTTATGAAAATGGGTTAAATGAAGTAGCACTGTTGTCCCGTTGTTCATTGATTTGCTCGAGCGGGTATCACTAACGTCTCATTTTAAAAAATTGTTTTTTTTTCTTTTTGGGTCAACTTGGTGATGCAGAGATTACTCCTGGCTCTGCACTCAGGAATTACTCCTGGTGGTGCTCAGGAAACCATATGGGATGCTGGGGATCAAACCCCGGTTGGCTGTGTGCAAGACAAACGCCCTACCCACTGTATTATGGTGCTGAAGCAGACAACTTTGAAGGGGATTCCCAAGTGCTCAGGGAACCAGGGGTCACTCCCACAGATACTTTGTCCAGTTGTATGGGCTTGGTTCAATGCCAGGGTCGACAGGACACTCCAGTGGTGCCCGGAGCGGGGGAGCATATAGGACAGAGGATTGAATTCAGAGTCTTGAGTATGTGCTCCAACCTTTTGAACTATCTTCCCGGTCTGAATAAATATACATTAAGTTTATACACAGAGAGACACTCCACTTTCAACTAGATAACTTAATTTTACCTTGTTTTTGGTGGGGGGCAGTGAGTGGTTTGTTTGGGCCACACCTGGTGGTACTCAGTGCTTACTTCTGGCTCTGTGCTCAGGGATCACTTTTGGTGGGGCTCTGGAAACCATAGGAGACTCAGGGATTGAGCCCAGGTCAGAGGCATGCCTGACAAGCTCCCTATCCACTGTACTGTCACTCTGGCCCTAATTTTACCTTTTTTTTCAGAGCCAGAGCTACTTATTCATACAATTTCCCAGAAAGGAATGAGCGGTCAGTGTGAGAGACTGGGGCTCCATCAATTTCTGAAGAGATGTAGGTCTTTCCTTAACATATTATGCCCAAATAGAGAGAGAGAGAAACAGAGAGGGGGACAGGAGAGAGGAGAGAGAGAGAGACAGAGAGAGAGACAGAGAGAGAGAGAAAGGAGAGAGGAGAGAGAGAGAGAGAGAGAGAGAGAGAGAGAGAGAGAGAGAGAGAGAGAAGGAAAGTGCCTGCTGGAAACTGGAGATATTGGTGGTGGGAAATGTACACTGGTGGAAGGATGAATGTTGGAACGTTGTCCAACTGAAACCCAATCATGAACAACTTTAAATAAATAAATATTGTTGTAGTCATGGTAACATGTGTAAAATAGTGTTAACATTATGGTTTTGGACTGGAGCGATAGCACAGCGGGTAGGACGCTTGCCTTGCATGCGGCTGACCTAGGTTCGATTCCTCCATACCCTGCAAGCTACTGCCTGCAGGGCAGAGCCTTGCAAACTACCTGTGGTGTATTTGATATGCCAAAAACAGTAACAACAAATGTCACAATGGAGATGTTACTGGTGCCCGCTCTAGCAAACCGATCAACACGGAATGACAGTGCTACATTTATGGTTTTTATGTACAGTTAGTTACTGCCCATCACACTACTGAAGTGATCAAGATACTTCATAAATGTTCTTATGTTCCTTTTCTTTGGTGGGGGGGAGAGGACACACTAGGCTGCACTCAGGGCTTATCCCAGCTATGCACTCAGGGATCACGCCTGGTGGGGTTTGGGGGACAGTATGCAGTGCCTGGGATAAAACCTGTGTTGGCTGCATTCAAGGCAAGAGCCTTACCTGCAGTACTATCCCTCCGGCCCCTTATGTTACTTCTGGTTCACCTCTTTATTGCCCCAGTGCTCTTCCCACTAATTGATAGTCTCGTTTTTATAATCCAGGGCCAAGATTTTCTCATTGTTCATTACTTTCTCCCCTCCGCCCAGTGTTTTGCTTTTCTATATATAATACAGGAATGAAGTGAGATTATCTGGTATTTGTCCTCCTTCTGACCTATTTCACTAAAACATAAGCATGATACTTTAAATAAATTAAAAAAGATCCCCTCTAGTTGTATTATATTGTAAGATTTCATCTTTTTTTTTAGAGATATGTATGTGTAAGTGTATGTATGTATGTGCGTGTATATGTATGTGTACATGTGTGCGCATGTGTGAATGCCAGTTTCTTCATCTGGTCATCTGGTCCTGAAATTTGGGGTTGCTTCTATATCCTAGCACTAAGTGCTGCAGTGAACATAGGGTAAAGGCTAATTTTCATTTGCCACCATCAGTAGAGGGAATTGTGGTTACATGGGAATCTAGTTAACTTGCTTCATAAAACCATGCTTTAGTTTGCAATTGAAAACCTAGTATCTGATTTTGAAGTACTTTTTCCTAATTCATGGAAATGACTTATCTTGGTAATCTCTAAGCATCTTGAACATTTTTGAGATATTTCATGGGCATTTGATCATCTATAACCAAAAGTATAAGTTTTGATATTAGTGACAGTAGCCTTCTGGTTATCCTTTATGGAGTAACCCTTTTACATAGTGTACATGTTGTTTGTTTGTTTGTTTGGCCACACCTGGCAGTGGTCAGGGATTACTCCTGGCTCTGTGCTCAGGAACCACTCTTGGGGTGGTGTTTGGAGGGATCATATATGGTGCCAGGGATCGAACAAGGCAAGTACCAGACCTACTATACTATCTCTGACACCCCGCAACCCCATAGTGTACATTCTTTAAAAAAATTTTAAATTGGAGAAACATTGGTTTACAAGAGTTTTTTAAAAATATGTTCTATAGGTACAGTGTTACCAAACCATATCTAGCACTGAACATGCCCGTTTCCTTTCACCTTTGTTCATGGAACACTTTCAGCCCATTTCTACCCTTTGTAACATAAATGCCATGTTTATGCTGGACATTGATACTTCTGGATTTTTTTTCTGGTATAACAAAGTCAACCTGCACTTAAGGATCCATAATCCAGCTAGGGAAAATAAGTACACTGACTCTAGAAAGGTATAGGTCACTCTAACAATATAAAAATACCCCATTTTTCAGTGCCCAGCATAACGCTTGGATAGAAGAGTCATATTATAGTTGTGCATTATAATTTCTACGTTATTAAATAAATATCTCTAATAATTTATTAACTAAATAATTACTTAATAAGTACAATAAAGTTTTAATAAAAGAGATCCATCATATGCTGAGACTCAAGAACAAAGAAATTTGAGCAGATTCTCACAGAAGGTGAGGATTTTATTTTTTGGGGGGGGGGTCACATCCAGTGATACACAGTGATTACTCTTGGCTCATGCACTCAGCAAATTACTCCTGGTGGTGCTCAGGGGATCATATAGGATGCTGGGAATTGAACCCGGTTGGCCACGTGCAAGGCAAACGCCCTACCTGCTGTGCTATTGCTCCAGCCCCAAGGTGAGGATTCTTTTTTGAGTTTTTGTTTAAATGAAGAGGAAAAATGAGGGAATATTAGGCTACTGGGCTTACTTTGCAAGCAGTATTACAGCTGTGATGGTTTTAAAGAAAGGTGACTCTCCAGTTGTGAAAATTCTATTACAAATACATGAATTTTCCTTTTCTGTTACTTATTTTTATTAGCATACTGGTTGTGTAGAGTATTTCTAATACTTAAAAATTGCAGTTCTCCTTCAGCAACCAGGGAGCTCCCCTTCCACAATCATAGTCAAGTTTAAACACATTACCTGAATGGACAATGGCGTTTACAAGTGAGAGTTCCTGCAAAGTGAAGAAGAAGGAGGAAATTTATCCCTTGGAGGAAGGGCCCAGGGGCAAAGAAGAGATAAGAGGATGAGGCCAGATACAAGCACTTAATCCCAGAAAGTAAATTAGGGCTGATTTAGAAGTAATAGATCTGTCCAGAAATGCTAAGAGGGGAAACTTAAGAACATTTGGGGTTGTTTTTTTGCTTGGTGAGCAAGTCTAAGGAAGCCAGTTTGGTTGCTGCTGTCCAAGCTATGACTGAGTGGAAGAGTGAAGATAGCGTTGCCCGTGCTGTCAGAATGCAGGGAGAGCAGGCCGCATTTCCCGAGTCCCAGAAAACAGGTGGGCAAGACAGGGTTTCTTGGATCTCTGAGACTTCTGTTTCTCCTGAGCTCAGAATCTCTTCCTAGTTCGAACAAACTCCTCAGCCTTTCTATACCTGTACAGGTTTTCTAAAAGCCTGGAGATTATTTAAATAAGAACCTTGAGGAATTGGATTCTGGGGACAGATTAATTAATATTTTAATTAAAAACATTTTTTAATTAAATCACCATGTGGAAAATTACAATGCTTTCATGTTTAAGTCTCAGTTATACAATGCTGAAACAACCATCCCTTTACCAGTGCCCATATTCCATCACCAAAAACAAACAAACAAAAAACCCCAGTATACCTCCCATCCGTCCCTCCCCCACCCCCGCTTGGGTAACTGATAAATTCCACTTTACTTTCTCTTTACTTTGGTTACATTCAATATTTCAACAAAAAACTCACTATTATTGTTAGGAGTTCCCCACTAGAGTCACACCTGCTGTGAAAAGATATGTGAAACGATCGCGGCCGCGAGGTTTTGAATTTCTGTATTTTAGCAACTAAGTCCAGGGAAATTTCTTCCAGAAATTGGATCATTGCAAGCTTGTATCTCTCATTAGTGGTCCTCATAATATGGCCGTCTCCACCCACTCCGCCCCCCCCTCCCCCAGCATGGGGCCAAGGCTTAGTTCTCTGTCTGGAGACATTCTGCAAGGAGCTGCCGGTACCAAAAGTAGCTTAGCTGGTCTCTGGAATCACGCTCGTGCAGCTGCGGTGAGGGCGCACACGTATGGCCCCCGGGCTCACATTTTGGTGGCGAGCCTTAATTTTTTTTTCTAGTCTTCAATCAACTCATTTGAGCTCACTAAGCAAAGTTACTCACCTGGTTTGAACTTAAGCATCACTTTGTTCCTTCAGGGAAGGCTTCTATGATAGCCTCAGCCTAGTTCAAGATCCCCTGTCATATATCCTCCCAGACAGAACCCAGTGCTTCTTTCTCTTCACATATAACAATGGGATAACAATTTGTTTCAAGTCTGCCTTTCCCTAGAGTTGGCCAGCTCTCAGAGGTGAAGGACATTTCTGCTTTGCTCATCAATATGGCTCAACCATGCATCCACTGTACAGAGTTGGTGCATAGTAGAATTGTAGCACTGTTGTCCCGTTCATCAATTTGCTAGAGTGGGCACCAGTAACATCTCCATTGTGAGACTTGTTGTTACTGTTTTTGGTATATCGAATACACCTTGGGTAGTTTACCAGGCTCTGCCATGCAGGCAGGATATTCTCAGTAGTTTGCCGGTCTCTCTGACAGGGATGGAGGAATCGAACCCGGGTCGGCCACATGCAAGGCAAACTCCCTACCTGCTGTGCTATCGCTCCAGTCCTGGTAATCTTTGTTGGGAGGGAGTTAAGGGGTAGGTGTTTGGACTACACCTAGCAGTTCTCAAGGCCTAGTTCTGGTTCTATGTGTTTGGGGGACTATATGCAGTCCTCAGGATTGAGTGGGGTTGGCCACATGCAGGACAAATACATTAATCCTTGTACTGTCTCTCTAGGCCCAGATGTTCAAATGCATCTTAAACAGCTTCCCCTTTCCTCAACCAACTGTTTGTGTAATCTAGGCTTTAGCTCACGCATCTGCAAAAGGAATTTTTGTAGTTAAGACCTTAAATTAGACCACATACTTTTAGGGACTATGATTATAAATCAGCTTGCACTTTTGTGGTGTGGAAATCGAACCCAGGCCTCGTGCCCAAGCCACGGCCTTTACTGTTTAGTCATGTCCCAGTCAGTCTCTATCAGGCCTTTTTTTTTTTTTTTAACAAATTTGCTATTTACCTTTTCATAGCAGTTCAGCCAGGCTCTTCATCACCATTTTTAACTCTGTGTGGTCAACATTATCACTCCCATCTTGCAACAGGGAAAGAAATTAAATAACTTGCTCTGATTCCTACACTCTATCGAATCTGGCTACAAACAATTGTTGGTAGGAAACCCCTATTCACCAGGATGCCTTCCTTTATGTGCTGGAGTCTTATTTCTGTCTTAACAGTGGGTGTTACAGGGAGTTTTTCTGGCGACCCCTTGTTCCTATCACCAGGGCCTAGGGGGCTATTTCCAGCTCTCCTACGCCATTATAGGTTGCAGGCAACCCAGGACCTTCCACATGCAAAGATGCCATAACTGCCATGAGAATCAGTGTGTGTGTATGCGTGTTCACGATCTTAACGCCGCGTTGGGTCCCAGGACCCATTCAGAACCCCAGGTTGCAGCCCGACCCAGACCATTGGTGTCCCGGGACAGGCGCAGTGACTTGAACCCTTGAACGGAGAAGTGGGCGCCCGAGCAAAAGGCAGCTGCAGTGGTCGCTTCAGCGCTCCTTCTGCTTGCACTCCAGTCCCCGCCGCCACCCCAGCCGGCTGCGCGCCCTGCCCCGGCCTCGGGGCCTTGCCCCCTCTCGGTGCCCCGCCGGAGCGGCGCGGGGAGGCGGCGCCGGGGAGGCGCGGGCCGTGGG
Source organism: Sorex araneus (assembly GCF_027595985.1). NCBI lineage: Eukaryota > Metazoa > Chordata > Mammalia > Eulipotyphla > Soricidae > Sorex > Sorex araneus. The sequence continues at coordinate 93,379,741 of NC_073304.1, read as the reverse complement.
GACCCGTCTCCTCCAGCGCTGGGGGCCTCTAAAGTCTCGGGGTCCGCTGTCTGCAGCGCGCGTTCCTGGTGCAGGTGGCACCGGGTTCCGCGCCCGCCCGGAGTGCCAGATCCCTGGAGAGGCTGATCTCGGATCTAGACCTCCCAGCCGCCGGAGCGGGCGAAACCGCTACTCCAAGGCTCCCCACTCCCTCCACTCCTCACCCCCTGATGAGGAAAAGAAAAAAAAAATCTCAGGCCGGGCAGGACCCGGTCACCTCTGCCTCCTCCCGCTGTGCTAATCCTGCGAGCGAGGGAGGCCCCGCGCCGAGGCGGTGGCTGGCAAAGGGGAGTGGAAAGGGAGGATGGACGGGGCCGAGGGGTGGGGTGGTGATGAGGGGGATGTAGGAGGGGGTGTCATTTTCTTTTTCTTTCTTTTTTTAAAAAAGTATTTCTCTCGCGAGAAACCGCTGCGCAGACGATACTTGAAGAGGTGGGGAAAGGAGGGGGCAGCGGGAGCCGCGGCAGAGACTGTGGGTGCCACCGGCGGCGGACGGGCGGCCACAGCTGGGACAGCTGCGCGCGGAGCTGGGCAGCGGCGGCCGCGACCGGGACCGAGGGACAGACGCCACCGCCTGCAGCGCCCGAGCCGCCGCTTCTCCAGTAGGTGCAGCCGGGGGTCCGCGCAGGGGGTCGGGGCGGCCACCGGGGCTGCAGCGCCGGCCACCGAACCGCCTTTGCCTTGGCGCCGCGCGGAGGAGGTCAGGGACGGGGACGGGGGTGAGGGGCTGTCCCGGAACGTCCACTGCTTGGCGCGGGCCCACCCCTGCCTGACAGCTTCCTGGCCCGGGGCGCCCGGTGCCCGGCTCCGCGTCAGATGCTCGGGGGGCGGTGGCAGCGCCCGGAGCCGAGCCGGGACGGCGCGAAGGGGTTCCAGCCCGGCGAGTGGCTGGCGGGAGAGGACCCGGTCGGGGAGAGCCGGAGCGCGCGGCGCGCGCAATCGTGCCATGAAACCAACATCCAGCCCCTCCGCCCGCGCGCTCGGGACCCGGCTCCTTCTCCGCGCGCTCTTGAGGCGGCGCCCGGGAGGCCGAGGAGGGCTTGGCCGGAGCCGCTGCCCCCAGAGGGGACCCGGGCTTCTCGGTCCGCCGTGGACCCCGCGCGGTCTGCGCGGACCCGGGACAACTGCGCCCTGCGCTGGCGGCGCGCGGGCCGGGCCGGGCTGGATATCTGGGGAGCGCCCCGGTGCAGCATCCCGGTGCCCTGACCGTCTCCCCCTTCGCCGCGGCGGTTTGTCTCTTGCAGCTGGCGGGGGCCGCCTGCAGCGGGAGCCGCGCTCGGAGAAGGCGGGAGGAGCCGGGCCCCGGGCACCGGCGGCGGGAGAGCGGCACCCCGGCGGCGCGGCGCGCTTAGGGCGCAGCGGCGGCTGCGCACCGAGCCCCGGGCGCGGCGAGTGGCGGCGGGAGGCGGCGGCCGCTCGGCATCATGCGACGACGCGGGCTGCTGGAGGTCGCCCTGGGATTTACCGTGATCATAGCGTCCTACCGGAGCCTGGGTGCGGACGCCAGTTTGGAGCCTGGGAATGTGAAGGAGACCAGAGCCAGCCGGGCCAAGAGAAGAGGCGGCGGAGGACACGACGCGCTCAAAGGGTAACGAAACGGGGCCATCTCGGTGGGAAATGGGTCTCCCCTCCTTCTTTCCCCCGGGAATCCAGATCCAGAGGATCTGACTATGGTAATGTCTTGGACGTCCCGTGGTACCTTAGCGGTGCAACTTCCAGCTCGCGCTCCTACGCTCTTGCAGCCCGGGAGGAGAGGGCGCGGGGAGGAAGAGTCTCGAGCCAAGTCGGGCAGATTTGGGGAGGCGAGAAGGGCTCTCGGAGGAAGAAGGGGAGGAGCTGAGCCCGAGAGAATAGGAGAAGCCCAATTTCTTCTTCTTCTCACCAACTCGGCGGTGTGGAGGGGAATCTGCTTTCCTTGTGGACATCTTTGCAAGATGATCGCCTCGTGAGGGAGCGAGGAGGGTTTGGCAATGACACGCACCCCGGGAAGACATGAGGGGAGCAGTTGGTTCTCTTCAAACTTAACGCTTCTTAAGCCCAGGGGCGGCGTTTTCAGGGTGATGCAGCCTTTTCAGACGGTCGCCGGCCGGGAGCAGAGTGTTGAAAGTGATTTTCAGAACCTGCTGTTGGGTGTCAAGACCCAAGTATTTAATTAAGGGGCAGTGAACCACAGAGGTCGGCCTTAAGTAAGGGGTTCGAACCAGTTTTATATATCATGTAAATATCATTGGCCATTTCACCAGTTTCCCAGGCTCGCACTAAAGAATGACTTTCAACAGGAAATATTTAAACCAGACAAGTTAACTATCAGAGTTGTCCGTTCCCAGAATTGGAGGAGGCTGGTAATAGACAGCTCATGACATTTTTATTATTTCAGATCTAAAGAGAAATCCCTATGAGAGGGCCTGCATGGAAGGCTGTCTCCTTGGAGAAACCTGCTAAATGAACCGAGATAGTAAATGCAAACATTTTTCACTAAGTTTGCGTGCATCTCAGTGCTGGTCACTCTCCAGTGGTGCTGTTTTTTTTTGGGGGGGGTTGGTTTGGTTTTGGGGACACACCAGGCAATGCTCAGAGATTACTCCTGGCTCTGCACTCAGGGATCACTTCTGGTGTTGCTTGGGGAACCAGATGGGATGCCAGGGATTGAATTTGGGGTGGCAGCTTGCAAGGTTTACCCACTGTACTGTCGCTCCAGTCCTGCCTCCAGAGGTTCTGTAGCTTGATCATTTAGTCCTTAGTTATCAAGTGATGATGTCCACTTGGATAGGGAACTGAACATTCACAATTTTTTTCATGGTAAATTATATGCATGTAGTTAGATGTGCTCCTTAGAAAACCCAGGCATAGGGGGAAAAAGTGCTGCAAATCAAACCAGCATTTTTTTTTGAATAAAGTGAGTTAGGTAATGAACCAAGAGCCAAGCATTAGGCTGTAGTCCAAAATCATGATTTTCTGACCCCAGGACATAGTTATGATTAATGTACTTGCATTGCCTCTGTGGACAGTGAATTGAGGATACAAGCAGTGTTGAAAAGGAAATTTGCTTACCCTGGTAAACCTCATCCTGGTCAGGCAAGGGGCATTTAATGGCCCTGGGTGTAAGAAAGACACAAAGAAATGAATGGCCTGAAAATGATTACTATACGTTCTTGTTTTTTGTTTTTGGGTCTTACCCAGGCATGCTTAGACCTTATTCCTGACTCAGTGCAAGGCAAACACCTGAATCCCTGTTCTATCTTTCTGGCCCCTATCAGAGGTTCTTAAAAGGACTTGAGTTCACATTTTCATTAAGACATTTCTGCCATGTAGTTTTATCTCACCATCCAAACTTGATAGCACTTCTGTCAGATCCTATCTTGACACTCCATACTGCTGCTATGGAGAGAGGGCATGTAGAGGTTTAATTCTGTGGATAGAAGTCTGCAGGGAGACGTTAAGCCTAGCCAGAAATTTGTCTCATCTCTATGTGATATCACCAACCAGAGTATCCCTTGGGACTTACAGACTCTGGGAAAACACACAAAGGTTCACTTTTGTGTTTAACAGAATGTTCCCACTTTTATTCACCAACACTTGTTTCTATTGGATTTTGCAGTTTAAAAACTTTTTTTTCTCAGTGATTACAGAAAGAAGCGTTTTTATGTTCTTTGTAGTATTTTGGCCACCATCACAAATGGCAGCCTACTGCAAACTATTTATAAAGCCTTTCTAAAAATAAGGAGTTACTAGAACTGTAGTTATGAGTGTTATTAATTCTCATGTTACCTATAAGATTATATATACATTTAAAAATAATTATAATCAACAAATATAATCGATGATTATGAGTATTATTCTCATGTTTCCTGTAAGATTATATATACATTAAAAAAAGTAATTATAGTTAACTATCATAGTATATGATATAGGTTAATATATTTGGTAAGGAGAAACATGATCCCCTAAAATGTACATTTAAAAGTATTTTCTGCCTGCCCTCCAGAGAGCACTTTCTTACACTTTTTTCTAGAAATTAAATATACATAACACATAAGTATTTATGAAATTTATGAAATATATAATACATATACATGCATGGATATACAAAAATATCACACATGAAAAAGGTCATACCCATCTAAGTGTGTATGCCCCACATGTATAACATATTTTATAACCCCTTTTATACATGACATCTTATTCTTAGCCCTCTGTTTATATGTCTCTACTGCATCCATCTATTAACTCATATGCTCCTACATCATATGCTATTTTGACATATAAAATATCATAATATGTCTAGGATAACTCTGTAATGATGGCTTCTTAAGTTATGTGGATTTTTTTTTACTATTGCCAACATTTTCCTAAATGCCTGGGTCTATATGCTAATTTATATGTGATATAAATTAATGAAGGTATAATTGCTGGACCAAAGATTTTTCTTATTGGTGTTAGATACAGGTTGTCTGATATTAATTTAAAATAACATTTAAAATTATTCTCTCTTCTTATTGCTATTACAGTGTGACATGAATTAGTCATTTGACTGTGCCCTGTTGTATAAATTGCCAGGAAAAGTGACTGTGTGTTACATTTTTCCAGTTATTGCTTAAATTTTCTGTTTTTGCTCGTTAAAATATTACCAGCTTCAAAACCAACCTCTCTGACTACTGTAAAACTTGTTTGCCATTTTGATGGAAATGCAGTTTTCTGAAGTGCAAGTGATTTGTAGCTCCTGAGTCTGCCTGATGCCCAGTTGGTGGCAGCAATTTTCAACACCTCACTTGTATTTTCTCTAGTTAAATGTGCTTTAAACGCTCCAGTGTCTGTAGAAAATGGGTCTTGTTTCTCCCACAAATATAGGTGTCTTCTGGTCTTTCTTTGATGCAACAGGTACTAGAAAACTTGCCATGGTAAATTCCTGGGATTCCTACCCATCCCTTCACTGCCTGATTTTCCCTTCTCTGGGTGTATAGTGTCAACTGTCTTCTCCATTTCTGTTGCAGGTGTGGTGTGGTATAGTGGTGGTGGTGCTGGTGTGTGTGTGTGTGTGTGTGTGTGTGTGTGTGTGTGTGTGTGTTTTCCTTCCTACTGGGCAGCAGAAGTTGCTCCACAGTGGAAATTTAAGCATCCTCAAGTTTCTTCCCAGCTTTAGCTATGTTTTCTTAGAGCTGATCGCCAATTTTTGTTATAACAGGAAATCCCTTCTTTTCTGGAATGAGTGTGGTCCCCATTCACTCTGTAAAAATGGTATTTTTCACTTCTTTGAAATGAAAAATTTGCCAGTTAAAAATGTTTTCAAATAATAAATTTATAGTAGTTTTCTTTCTACTGGGCACTGTTTAACACATATTAAAGGACCTTGTGAGAAATAATGAAATTCTAGCTTTATTGTTTGATTTCAGTTCATCAATATTTCCTTCAGGTAAATCCTCATTTTCTGTCATTAGGCAAAATGTGTGGGAGGTGATACAATTGACAAAAGCACAACTCTACTTGAATGTATTAGTTTAGCCATGGACTTGAGCAATAGCACAGTGGGTAGGGCATTTGCCTTGCACTTAGCCAACCCGGATTTGATTCCTTTGTCCCTCTTGGAGAGACCAGCAGGCTACCAAGAGTATCCTGGTACTTTTGGTACCAAGAGCCTGGCAAGCTCCCTATGGCGTATTTGATATACCAAAAACAGTAGCAACAAGTCTCACAGTGGAGACGTTACTGGTGCCTGCTCGAGCAAATCAATGAACAACGGGATGATAGTGCTATAGTGCTACAGTTTAGCCCCATTTTAAAAAAATGATTGATTATTTATTGCTTTAGTTCCCAAACAAGGAAATACTACAGTTTCCTGGGAAAGGGAAACATTCTTTAGTTTAAAGTTCCCTTTTTCGAAATCTTTAATAAGCTGGATTGAAAACTTTTACCCTTATTACCTTATTTATTAATGTACGAATCTGGTCATATTCCACTGTTTCTTCCCTGGGCTGTGATTCATTTTGATCTTTATTTATTTTATTTTATTTTTTCCTCCTGGCATTCTAGTTACTAGAAAGATATGTGTGGAACAATTCATACACAGAATAGATCATGTTACTGTAAATACTGAGGAATTAATTACACAGAAGGCTATTATCAATGTAAAGAATTTTAACTCGGAACATAGAGAAAGTTCTGTAAACTTTTAAAGTTTATTTTACTTTACAAAGATGACTTTGGACTTCATTTGAAGACAGAGGGGCTAATAAATTATTGAATAATAATTATTCTTGTAATAAGCTAAAACACTGAAATATAGTCAAAAAAAGTATAGTTTAGAAGATTCAGGAATCTCATACATAAAAGATGAAGACATTTATTAATGTGATTCATTTTGTAACTTTAAAATAAAAATGGTTTTAAAAATGTGTACATTGCTAGAGAGATATAGTGGGGGGAAGTGCTTGCTTTACACATGACCAACCTGGGTTTCATCCTCAGCACCTTGAGTTCCATTTTGATGCCCCGGCACTCCTGAGCACTGCCAGAAGTGGTCTCTGACTGCAGAACCAGGAGTGACCCCTAAGTAAAAATAATTGTGGCCCAAAAAACACACAGGTAAAAATGTGTACATTTTTGGTGTTATGAATGAATTAAAACATAAATTAATCACGAGATGAGAACCGATGGAAATAGTAGAGATATTCCTCCAAGCCTATTTAAAAATTATTAACATTTTAATTCTTTGTATAATAGGTATTTTAGATGATCGTAGTATTATGCAGATGACTCTAATTAAACAAAATACTGAAGAGATTATTTGGGCATTCATGCATTCAAGTTTGCTTGCTTTATCCTAAAATAAGCTGAATGAATAGGCTACCAATTTGCAAATTTTAGCCTTGGTTTACAACGTTGAAAGCAGATTCTGAAGACACTTAATTGTATTCATTAGTTTTATTTTTTAATTTTTGGGCAATACCAAGTGGTAATTAGGGGATGATATGGTGCAAGAAATTGAACTAGAGCCAGCTGAATACAAGGCAAGTGCCTAAAACATTGCATAGTCTCAATCCTCAATGTATAATAACAATTTAAAATATACTTCTTGAAACAGAGTAAGCTATGTTGACAATTCTTTTTGTTACTAGAAACTTACTCAATAATTAGGTTTATTAAAGCAACCTCAGCTTTTTCTCATGAGTTTTTTTTGTGAGATTGCAATATTACTATAATCAGTAATGTTGATTGAATTTAGCCTTGTGGAATGCCAGAGACATTTCTGAAATGCCCATAGCCTAAAGGGGCTTGTAATATCTGGTAGGAGAATTGGAAGCTTTACAGGAATAAAAAGTCAACAGAAAGGTAGCCAAGGGCATGGTGCAAATTAAGAATTAAGTAAAAACAAATACTAGTACCAATTTAAGCAGTGGTAGGTGATATTTAGATGACATTTATGTACCACACACAGCTCTCAGCATTTTACATATGAAAACTCATTTGATGCTTCTGACATCTCTGGTGTGTCCTTTAACCAGCTTCGTATTACAGCTGTGAGAGGTGAGGCATGTAGAGGTTAGTTTTTAAGGGCAAAAATCTTAATATTAAATTTTCTTTTTCCATTTATTTTAATTATTGGATTTTTTTCATTCCACTAGGCAAAAATGCAGGATCGTGGTATTGGTAAAATTTTACTTAAAATTCTCAATATTCCAGCACGCTAGGTTACAAATACCAGGTTCATTTGTAACAGTTATTTTTTAAAAAGATTTTTTTTGCCACACCAAGCAATGCTCAGAGGTTACTCCTGGCTCTGCATTTAGGAATCACTCCTGGCAGTGCTTAGGGGACTATATGGGATGCCAAGCCAAGAATAGAACCTTGGTGGGCCATGTGCAGGGTAGGCACCCTACCTTCTGTAATATCTCTTCAGTTCCAATAGCATGGTTCATATTTAGTCCAATAAAATTTACTTAATATTTATGCAAAGACACTAGTAACATAGAGGAAGAATGTCAGTGGGTCTTTGGATTATGCATAAATTACATCCTTGTGTAGTATCTCCCAGAAGCTTATAGCTTATAGCCTAGTTCTTCCTCTCGGAGAACCTGGCAAGCTACCGAGAGTTTCCTGTGCACATGGGAGAGCCTGGCAAACTCCCTGTGGGGTATTCACATGCCCAAACCAGTAACAATGATTTGTCTCATTCCCCTGACCCTGAAAGAGCCTCCAATGTGGCACCGTTAGGAAGGACGAGTAAAGAGAGGCTTCTAAAATCTCAGGGCTAGGACAAATGGAGACGTTACTGAGACTGCTCGAGAAAATCGATGATCAACGGGATGATGATGATGATGATGATGATAAGTGTAATATCATGAACTTTCATTGAGGGCAGTAGAAAGAGGCATAGGGACTTTCCTCTTGCACTGCTGAACTGCTGATGTTGCTCATTACGTCACTCAGAATCTCTTGCACTCACATTCCATATGAGACATTTCTCAGAAGACACTTGCAAGACATGAGTTCTATCCAAGAGAATCTGGTATGTGTGTTCCGTTTTAACCAATATGACAATCTGTTGAATTCTTTCTGTTGCAATTTTTTTTTTGGCCCCAAGTGGAATGAAAAATCTTGGTTGCCTATAAGTTTAGTCTTCGGATAATGTAGTTTATTTACAGGTTTAATTAAATTGCAGCAGTAACAGTAAAGAATAGAAAATAGATTACTCATGTTTGCAACTTACATACATTAATTTCACTTAACACATAACTCCTTGGTGAGGGAGATTATGTTCATTTAACATATAAAGAAGCCAACGATAGAGAATTTCAGTAATGATCCTGGGGTATAAACCCGTAAGAGGGAAATGGAGTAGGGGAAATCTGGCCTCCTCATCAGTGTTGTTTAGTTAATATTTTTTAGTGCTTCTAAGTGAAAATAAACCTGTTCCTAGTAAGCTCTTTTATTTTTCCCATACTCTTGATAACCTTTGTTTTCCAAGAATCTCTCCCTACCATTGTTATAGGGAAAGAGTCATCATTTACTCAAGGCAGGAAGATAAAATTACACGACAGGGACATCACTGTGGGAAGTGAATTAATGAGAAACACTTCACAGTGACAGTCTGTCAGGGGTTGACCAAGCAGTCTTTTTGTTGTTGTTGTTGTTGTTTTAAAATAAATTTACTTATTGAATCATCGTGAGAACAGTTACAGAGCTTTCAGGTTTAAGTCTTGGTCATACAATGATGAAACACCCATCTCTACACCAGTGCACATTTTCCACCACCAAAACCCCCAGTATAGCCCCCCATCCTACACCCTCCCCCTACCTGTGTGGCAGATGATTTCCACATTACTCTCCCTCTACTTTGATTATATTCAATATTTTGACACTAGTCCCACCATTATTGTTTGGGATTTCCCCCCAACACTCAGACCTGCTGAAAAGACAACACTTGACAATTTGTTTTCTATTGCTGATTATGAATAGCATATGATGTTGTGCTGCTACATGATTTTGAAATTCTGAAATTTTAATAATTAAACCTGGAGGGATTTCTGCCAAAAGCCGCTGGATTCTGAGATTCCTTTGTGTGTCTCTGGGATCATGGCCGTTAAGCAGCTTAATCAGTAGGTGGAGGGGCCATTCGTGGGCGGCCACTTGGGGTCTCGTTCAATCTATCTGTTTTTAAGGGTTTTTTTTCTTTTATACAAAGTCACACCTGCTTGCTTACATATGATCTATGTCTGCCTTCATGATGACCGCAGAGTAGAGTAGTTTGGACCAGGGTAGCATGGTCCCACAATATCAGCTATTTGCTATTTGGCTCTGTACAAATTGTTTGCTGAATTCTGCTATATGTGATCAATAAATGACTATGAAGACTGAAAATTTCTCCAAGACAGAGTTTCTTTTTTTAATCTATCATAAGGGATACCTGGGATCTGGGCACATCGTAGGTGTTCAGTAGACAATATTTGAAGGTTTGACTTATTTTTGACTTGCTAAGGTGAACTATATAAGTTAGAAGTTGGAGAAAGAGTAGAGAAATACAGGAGCAATTTGAGTGAAAATGGTATGACACGTGAAAAGAATGAAAAATAAATAAATAAATAAATAAATAAATAAAGGTGAAAGGATATGGAGTGTTTGAGATTAAGGGAACGTTGAATACCACTGGAAAGGCTTTGCATTGCCTGGCTCCAGGGGTCACTCATCACATGAGCCTATAATAGCTACATCCCCTAGAGGTATGAAGCATGCAGCCTATTGTACCTGTATATAGATGGTGATATTGTCAGTGATGGGAGAGGCACTAAAGAAACACACGACATGACTATCTGATGCTTGTGAAAGGTCAGCTACTAAAGGCTTCAAGATGTGAACCTGAACAGATGTTTGCCACTTTGGTGAGAGAGTGAAAGGTGCATGGTGTAGAGAGAATGGTTGGAGAAGAGACTGGGAGGTTTAGGAAGCTAAAATAGCAGGCAGATGAGAGAAAATGATGATGTGAGGAGTGGCAGTGAGTTGTTGATGGTTTACCGTCTTTAGAAGTGGCTCAGGTGGTATTTCAGAAGTAACATGGACAGGGACTAGAAAGATAGTGCATGAGCTTAGGTACTTACCTTGTATATGGCTGCAGATGCCCTGATCCTCATTTGAACTCTTGGCATCACATATGATCCTCTGATCCAGAAATAGCCCCTGAGAACTTAACCTACCCCCCACTTTCTAAAGAAAGGAAGGAAATAGAAGAAAGAAAGGAAGAAAGAAAGAAGTAAAGAAAGAAAGAAAGAAACAAAGGAAGGAAGGAAGAAAAGGAAGGAGAGAAAGAAAGAAAGGAAGAAAAGGAAGGAGAAAGAAAGGAAGAAGGAAAGGAAGAAAGAAAGAATGAAATGAAGGAAGGAAGGAAGGAAGAAAAGGAAGGAAGAAAAGGAAGGAAGAAAAGGAAGGAGAAAGAAAGGAAGAAAAGGAAGGAGAAAGAAAGGAAGAAGGAAAGAAAGAAACAAAGAAAGGAAGGAAGAAAAGGAAGGAAGAAAAGGAAGGAGAGAAAGAAAGAAAGGAAGAAAAGGAAGGAGAAAGAAAGGAAGAAGGAAAGGAAGAAAGAAAGAATGAAATGAAGGAAGGAAGGAAGGAAGGAAGAAAAGGAAGGAGAAAGAAAGAAAGGAATAAAAGGAAGGAGAAAGAAAGGAAGAAGGAAAGGAAGAAAGAAAGAACGAAAGAAGAAAGAAGGAAAGAAAGAAAGGAAGAAGGAAAGAAAGAAAGAAAGAAAGAAAGAAAGAAAGAAAGAAAGAAGAAAGAAAGGAAGGAAGAAAGGAAGGAAGAAAGAAAGAAAGAAAGAAAGAAAGAAAGAAAGAAAGAAAGAAAGAAAGAAAGAAAGAAAGAAAGAAAGAAAGAAAGGAAGGAAGGAAGAAAGGAAGAAAGAAGGAAAGAAAGAAAGGAAGAAGGAAAGAAAGAAAGAAAGAAAGGGAGAAAGAAAGAAAGGAAGGAAGAAAGAAAGAAAGAAAGGAGAGAGAAAGAGAGAAAAGGAGAAAGGGAGAAAGGAGAGAAGGAAAGAAGACATTAGCAAGACTTGGTTGGGAGTGATAAAGAAAAGAAAATATTTTCAATGCTCCCACCTCCAGATACATTAAAAATTACACATAAAATCTTTATGGCACTGTTAACGAGGAACTAAAGTGAAGCAAAATCATTCCTCATTCCTGCAGTAGAAATAAACTATTTCATTTGTTTTGATTTTCTTATTGCTATGTAACAAATTACCCCAAACTTAGTGGCTTAAGACAATAGTGTTATTATTTCTTATGATTCTGCAGGCCAGGAATTTGGACAGAGCACTGTAGGGGATCTTGTCTCTGCTCCCTACAATCTCTATTGTGCTGGATTGAGCAACAGGATTCCTTCATGTGTGTTTCTGATTCTGTAACCATACTGGAGCCTGCAGTTCTGTTTACTTTGGTGTGGTTTATCTAAATGGACAGACCGAGGGGACTAAAGGTCATACAAGATCCACTGTCTGACTCTGTAGGTTTTATTTTTGTTTATTTTTGGTTTGTTTTCAGTCTTCAATGCAGCATTGTGACTTACAGTACTGTTAATGAGGATCTCATACATACAATGCCCAAGCACTACACCCTCCACTAGAGTGTCATCTATCACCAAAGTCCCAGGGACACTTCCCTCCCCTCCACCACAACCCCTTTATAAACTGAATTCTGTAGGCCAACACTTAGATTGTAAGTGTTGAACATTTGTTATAACCTTACTATGCTTTTTAGTTTCCCATATGTGAATAAAAATCTATTCTGTATCTATTCTTCTCCTTCTGACTGACTTCACACAACATTAAGCCCTCAAGTTCCATTTATGTACTGGTGAATTGAAGTATTTCATCTTTTTTGCATTGCTGAGTAGTAGTCCATGGTGCATAGATACTACAATTTCTGTACCAACTTATCTGTTCTTGGGTACTGGGGTTGTTTCCAGATTGTGGCTATTGTGATTGGTACTGCAATGAATTTAGAGATGCAAATAACTTTTCTGAATAGTATTTTTTAGGCCCTTGGGCCAAGAAGTATAATTACTGGATTATGTGAAAGCTCAGTTATTTACCTTTTTTGGGGGGGCATATTTGGCAATGCTAAGGGTTTACTACTGGCTCTGTACTTAGGGATCACTCTTGGTGGGTTTTGGGAGGTTATATGTGGTACCATGGATTGAACCCAGGTCATCCGTGTGCAAGGCAAACACCTTACCTGCTGTATTGTATTTCCAGCCCACCAATTATTATTTTTTTTGAAGTCTTCAAGGACTGGAGTGATAGCACAACAGGTAGGATTTGCACAGCAGGTAGGGTTTGGCCTCGGCCTTGCACTCGGCCGACCCAGGTTTGATTCTTCCATTCCTCTTGGAGAGCACAACAAGCTACCAAGAGTATTCCACTCGCGTGGCAAAGCCTGGCAAGCTACCCCTGGCGTATTCGATATGCCCAAAACAGTAACAAGTCTCACAATGGAGACGTTACTGGTGTTGCTCAAGCAAATCGATGAACAACGGGACGACAGTGCTTCAGTGCTACAGTGCTTTGTTGCTGTTAAGTCTTGTAAGTAATTTATATATCCTAGATATTAACGCTTTGCCAGATGAATGGTAGGCAAATAGTTTCTCTCATCTTTGGGTATCTTTATTCTTTATTTTGCAGTGAAGAAGCTTCTTAAGTTGGTGTAGAGCAATTTGTTTATTTTGCTTCTTTTTATTTGGCCAATAACATTGAGTCATTGAAGATGCCTCTCAGTTCAGTGTAACAAAGGGTTCTGCCTATGTTCTCTTCATTATAATTTATAGTCAAGTCTAATATTGAGGCTTTAATTCATTTGAATTTACTTGTGTTTAGCATGAGATAAGAGTCTGAGTTCCCTTTTCCCCCATATGACTAGTTAATTTTCCCAACACCATTTTTGCTTTTTAATGAATCACCGTGAGATACAGTTACAAAATTGTCATGTTTGAGATTCAGTCATACAATGATCTAGCACCCATTCCTCCACCAGTGTACACTTCCATCACCAATGACCCCAGTACCCCCACACTCTTTTCAACCCTCCCCTGCCTCTATGGCAGACAATTTACCCATACTCTCTGTCTACTTTCAAGCATTGTGGTTTGCAATATAGATACTGAGAGGCTATCACGTTTGGTCCTTTATCTGTTTTCAGCACACATCTCCCACCTCCAATCATCATTGACTTAGTGATACCTTCTCTATCCCATCTGCCTTCTCCCAAAGCTCATGAGGCAAGCTTCCAACTATAGAGCAATATTCCTGGCCCTTGTGTCTACTGTCCTTGGATGTCAGTCTCATATTATGATATTTTATATTCCACAAATGTGTGCAAACATTCTATGTCTGTTCCTCTCTTTCTGACTCGTTTCACTTATCATGATTCTCTCTATGACCATTCACTTGTAAACAAATTTCATGACTTCATCTTTTCTAACAGCTGCATAGTATTCCATTGTGTAGATGTACCAAAGTTTCTTTAACCAGTCATCAGTTTTTGGGCACGTAGGTTTCCAGATTCTGACAATTGTGAACAATGCTCCAATGAAGATACCGGTGCAGTTGTCATTTCTACTGTTCTTTTTTGCACCCTCGGAATATATTCCCAGAAGTGGTATTGCGGGGTCATATGGAAGCTAAATTTCTAGTTTTTGAAGAAATGCCCATATTCTTGTCCAAAAAGCTGGACCAGTCAGCATCTCCACAAACAATGAAAGATAGTCACTTTTTCCCCACATCTGCACCAGCACTGGTTGTTCTTGTTCTTTTTGATGTATGCCAGTCTCTGTGGTGTGAGAGGATATCTCATTATTTTGATTTGCATTTCCCTGATGATTAGCAATGCAGAGCATTTTGTCATATGCCTTTTGGCGATTTGTATTTCTTTTTTTGAAGAAGCTTCTGTTCATTTCTTCTCCCCAGTTTTTGATGGGCCAACACCATTTGCTGAAGAGGCTTTCCTTGCTTCATTTCAAACACCTAGACCCTTTGTTGAAGATTATTTGAACTTATGCTGAGGGTCTGTCTCTGGGTTCTTAATTATATTCCATTGGTTTGAGTGTCTGCCTTTATTCTAGTATTCTAGTACTACACTCTTGATTCATATAACTATATGTTATAATTTAAAGTTGGTGAAATAAATGCTTCCCATCTTTTTACTTAAGATTACTTTAGCTCTTTGAGGGTTTTTATAACTCTCTAAAATTTTAACAGCATTTGGTCATATCCCTAAAAATAGCATCACTGTATCACTGTATCACTATCATCCCATTGCTCATCGATTTGCTTGAGCGGGCACCAGTAACGTCTACATTGTGGGACTTGTTACTGTTTTTGGCATATTGAATATGCCATGGGTAGCTTGCTAGGCTCTGCCGTGCGGGCAGGATACTCTTAGTAGCTTGCCAAACTCTCCGAAAGGGACAGAGGAATTGAACCTGGGTTGGCCACATGCAAGGCAAACGCCCTACCCACTGTGTTATTGATCCAGAGGACAAAATAGTCTGAGTGTATACAGGGCTATCACTTGGATGACACAGTAGATTTCTTCAATCCTCTAAGGACTGAGGTAAAAGAGCTATAGCATCGGTTTACACCAAGGTGTGCCTCTCTCATGTTTCCAGCCACTGTGGACAACACACAGTTTTGTTTTGTTTTTTTATAGGGACGACATTGTATAGTGCTTTGGGTAGAACATTATTTTAACAATATTAATCCTTTCAATCCATGAACAGGGGATGGGTTTCCATTTCATTGTGTATTTTGATTTCTTTAAATAGTGACTTATAGTTTTCTTTATATAAGTCTCTTCACCTCTTTTGATAAGCTGATTCCTAGGTACTTGGTTTTGTGAGAGACAGAATTATGAATAGAATGATTTTGTTTATTTCTTCTATTTCAGTGTTTGTATATAAAAATACCATGGATTTTGGGAGTTAATTTTGTAGACTGAGACTTTACTGTGTAAGTTTTTAGTTTCTAGAAGTGATTTTTTTTTTTTCGGTACAGTCTGCAAATGGGATGGATTTGTAGGTATGGTCATTTGCAAATAGTAATACTTTGATTTGGTTAGCAATCTGGATCCCCTTAATATATCCTTCTTACTTAATTTCTGTCTGTCTCAAGGACTTCTAGTACTATATTGAATAATAGTGGTAAGAGTAGGCAAGATAAGTCTTGTGCTTGACCTTAGTGGAAAGGCTTTCGATTTTTTCATCATTGAGTATGATGTTGAGTTTATTGTAAATGGCTTTAATTATATTGAGGAAAGTTCTATATATCCTCACTTTGTTAAGGATTTTGGATTGGAGAGTTAGTACGGGGGTTAAGACACTTGCCTTGCATATGGCTGATCTAGTTCAATCCCTCATACCACATACAGTACCCTAAACATCACCAGGAGTTATTCCTGAGCACAGAACCAGGAGTAAGCCCTGAGTATTACCAGGTGTGGCTCCAGCTTCCCCCCCATAAAGGTAGGGGTTACCCATGAACTGGTGATGCATCTTGTCAAACTCTTTCTCTGCATCTATTGATATGATTATATAGTTTTTACCTTTTCTTATACTGATATGGTGTATTATATTGATTGACTTGCATACATTAAACCATTCCTCCCTCTTCCTTATCCTCTCCCTCACACTCTCCCTTTCCCTCTCCAGGATAAACCCTACTTTATCAAGATGTATAATCCTTTTAATGTATTATTGGATACGGTTTGCTGATATTTTTCTGAAGACCTTTGCATCTGTTTATTGCGGTTTTTGATCTATAATTTTTTTAATTGATGTCTATGTCTGCCTTTGTATCAGGGTAATATTTGTTTCATAGAAACTGGAAGAGTTCCTATTTCCTGACTTTCTGTAAGAGCTAGAGAAGTGTCAGAAGTAGGTCTTCTTCGAAGATTTGGAAGAACTCACTACAAACTCATTGGGGCTTGGGCCTTTGTTTGGGGGGAGACTTGTGGTTACCATGTCAATTCCCTTGCTAATAGTTGGCATGTTCAGGTGTTCATTTTGTCTTGATTTAGCCATCAGAGGTTATAGGAGACCCAAAATTGCTGTTGCATTTCAAAGTCCTCTCCTATATGGTCTTCCTGGTCTTGCTCTTGAGGCTGGGGTCACAGGGCATTATTTTCAGATGAGGAATCTGAGCCCCAGGTGCAACTTCCAGGTCTTGCTGCTGATGAGCTTGATCTTTGTGAACTCTGGTCACAGGTTTCCACCCATACGTTGATCTTCAAGCTGACCTGAATGAATGAGGGCTGGTTGAAATGGCTTGAATGAATTCTGTATTATCAATGTTGGCTGCCATTCCTCAGTTTTCCTCCCATACAGATTGTCTCCCTCTCCGTGTGGCCTTTCTTCATAGATGTTCCTGCAGTATAGCCAAATGTTTTCATAGAAGCTCAGGATTAAGAGAAAAAAGTGAAACTATTAAACTTTCTTCAAACTTCATACGGAATTACATGACCTGGAATTCCATGCAAGTTCCAGACCTCACCCAGTGTCAGTGGAATGAACTTAAATTTTACCTCATGATGTGTCTATAGGGAGGGGGAAAATTTGTGGGAACCATTCTTGGAGACGGGCTACCACAGTGAGGTAATAGGTTTTTGAGTAATCCTAAATTTGATTTAGGATAATCAAATGTTTTACATCTCTTTTTCAACTTGATAGAGTGATTAAATTAGTCCCCATCGAAGATGCTTCATTGTATTTGGCTACTGGGATATCAGAATGAAAAAGCCTTTGTGAAAAGGTGTCTGTTGGATTAGAGTGAAGGGCTTTTCCTTTAGAGAGGTCACAGTTCTACGTTGGATGAATTCACAAATCTCAGCACATTAGTAGCAAAAAGGGGAAGCAGCAATATAATGAAAGAACTGATGCATAAAACATAGTTTGTGGGGGATCAGCAGGCTGAAAGGGAGAGGCATTGGGGACCTTGAGGGAGATAAGGGGATACACTGGTGATGAATGTGGTGCTGGAATTATGTACATGGGAAATCATCATTAACAATATTGTAATCACAGTACCTCAATCAATAAAAAATTAAAAGAAATGCATAATTCCCAGAAATAAGACAATAGGTCCAAATAAACTGGTAAATTTTTGTTTATTCCAGATATAAAATTATGTTACTAATATTTTTCTTTTCACCAGTCAAGAACCTATAAATAAAACTTAATGTATAGTTTATTAATTTAAATATTTTGTTTATTTTGCCTTCCTTCTATATGGGATTTTCCTTTCAAGTTTCCTGATAGTCCCATTTTTAATCCTTTTATATCACTTAACTAAAAAAGAGATGTTTAGAATTGGGAATTAGAGTTAAGAAATATAAAGTTTAATAAATAAAAAAATTAAAAATTAGAAGATTGCTAACAGAATTGATGTGGTAAAGAGCTAGACTATGATTTTTAGAATAAAGGGAGTATCTGTATTATTATCTGCATTATTAAGGTTAGATCAGGGCTACATTTCAGTTTGGGTAGTAAAACATCCCATAACATTAAATATTATTTTTATTATGGTGATTTTACTATTTTCTTAACTTGAAGTGGCTTTTTTTTAAGTCAAAATTATCGCAGAGTCTATTTATTCAGCCCCCTCAGAGTGGACAGGAGAAAGGAAAATTCCCTATCTCCACCATTCCCAGCCGAAGATGTATTCCAGACGGCAAACATGCTCAGAGCGGGAGAATGGCTCCTTTAGACAAGTGATTGGATTCACTGTTTTGAAGGTTGTGAATTCCTAGACCATCAGTCATACTTACATTCAAATATAAGTACCCAAGCACATTGAAGTCCAAATATAGTAGAACCATTTTATGCTGTTGGTGCTGGGAGACAGGATTTATGTCAGCCCGATGGACATATTATTTCTGCTATTAAAGTGTAATAGTATCTCTATTATGTATATATTCCAGAGTCAGGACTTTGGTCTGCTCTTTCTTTTCTCCATCCTTTGTCTCCTTTCTTCTCCTTTCTCATTGCTGTTTCCTGCTTTTTCTTTAATATCTCTTCTTTCTTCTCCTCCTCCTCTGTCCTCTTCCTCCTCCTCCTTTTCCTCTACCTCCTCCTTCTCCTCTTCCTCCTTCTCCTCCTCCTCCTCCTTCTCCTCCTCTTCTTTCCCTTCCTTCTTCACTAAAATAAAAATCAGGATATTAGGATTATCAAACACAATTTAAAATATTAAGAAAAGTAGGAGTGTAAGAGAGAGTACAACAGTTAGGACATTTGCCTTGCATGCAGCTGACCCGCTTTGATTTCTGGCACCTCATATGGTCCCCTGAGCCTGCCAGAAGTGATCCCTGAGCACATAGCCAGGAATAAACCCTGAGCATGGCTGGTATGGACCTAAAACAAACAAAAAATCAGCAAAGAAAAATAATTAAATTCTATGTAAAATGTTAGCCTTTTGCCTGAGAAATGTGGGGTGTTCAAAGAAAAAAAAGTTAAGATGTCTTTTTTGTTAGGGGAAAGAAGGAAAAAGGTTGAAGGAGGCAGGAGATAGTTGGTAGAAAGTTCCACAGTATAGATTCCTATGAGGCAGTGGGTCTGAGCCTGGCAAAACGCGTAGCACCTTACATCAGTTACTAAAGTAACTCTTTACCCCTGGCAAAAAGATTGGCACCAGGAGAACTGTAGCCTCAACCTGCCTCTTTGGGGGACAGAGGAGATTTGGGACAAATTGGGACAAATAAAACAAAGACATAGACTTGGATACCAGGAATCATTTTTAAATAAACATTTGGATTTTTGTTTATTTAGAAATAATTTGAAAAGGAAGGCCAATGTAGAATTTATTTTATTCCTGTGTGTGCTATGTAAAATTTGATGTGTCCCATCTCCCCATGTATATGGGTATTACTGTATCACTGTCATCCCGTTGCTCATTGATTTGCATGAGCGGGCACCAGTCACATCTCCATTGTGAGACTTGTTACTGTTTTTGGAATATTGAATATGCCACGGGGAGCTTGTCAGGCTCTGCTGTGCAGGCAGGATACTCTTGGTAGCTTGCCAGGCTCTCCAAGAGGGGCGGAGGATTGAACCCAGGTTGGCCGCATGCAAGGCAAATGCTTTGCTATTGCTCCAGCCCGTATCTGGGTATATTGTGTTCCACTTCACCTAGCTTTTCATTGTTAATTTGTAAGGTTGTTCTGTTATATCCTAATAGATTTATGCCTTCAATTAATGACTTTTAAAAATTTCTGTTATTTTTATCTTGATGCCTGTGGTGTGTGTGTGTGTGTGGGTGGTGGGTGGGTGGCGTCAGGTATTGAACCAGCCTCAGACATGTAACACAAGCGTTCTGCAAATGAACTGCACTTCCGCCCTTATTAAATTAATTTGTTGTGTTTTGTTTGTTTTTGAACCAAACCCAGCTGTGCTCAGGGCTTACTCCTGGCTCTGCATTCAGGAATCACTCCTTGAGGGCCTCAGAGGACCATATGGAGTGCCAGGGATCGAACCTGCTTGGGCATATGCAAGGCGAGCACCTTTTTCTGTTCTATATTTCCGGCCCATTCAATCTATATTTTAATATACTTAAAAACTTTTTAAAATTTGAGACAGTGGTGATAAAATTTATGGGTTTTTTTTTTAACATATGGAAAAAGGATCTACCTCCACAGCCATCCATCTTTACTCTGCTGAATCTGAGGGCTAGTGATGGTCTATTAATAAGTGCTAAATGTACTTATTTTGTCCTGTAGCTCTTGCTTGATGTGTACCTGACCATATGTCAAGTTCTTGTTTATTATGCTTTAGACAGCATCATTAGTCTTTCAGTGGTCAACCTTTATGGAGACGATACTCTAGGTTTTTATTTTATTATTATTATTATTTGCTTTCTGGGTCACCCAGGTCGGCCGCATGCAAGGCAAATGCCCTACCCGCTGTGCTATCCATATATGGGTATATTGTCTTCTGGAGATGCCCATATATGGGTATATTGTCTTCTGGCCAGCCTGTATATGGGTATATTGTCTTCTGGTGATGCACAGGGGTTACTCCTGGCTCTGCACTGAGGAATTACTCCTGGGTAATTCCAAGGAACCATATAGGATGCTGGGAATTGAACCTGGGTCAGCTGAGTGCAACGCAAAATCCATACCTGCTGTGCTATTGCTCCAGTCCTACGCTAGGTTTTTAGATCCCCAGTGCTCGCTACCTGTTATGGAGGCTCTTAATTAGGTGGGGTTGAGTGGGATGAAGCTTTTAAAAGGAGGTCTTTGCCAGTGAGGGTAGTAGTGGGAGGGTGAGAGAGAGAAGTAGACATCTTGTCTAGAAATCTGAAGGTTAACTCACCTCTCACCCGCCTCCCACCCTACTGTGACACACACATACACACTTCACTTCTAATAAGCAATTAGAGTATCAAGTGTCACGGGATGAGTCAAGGCAAGTTTTGGTAAAGTTTGGACTTTTGTCTTATAACTTGCTGACTCAGTTATATTCCATGTAATAAATGTGGCCGTGAAGAAAAACAAACTCAAATTCTTGTTTTTCTCTTTCATCTCATTTATGCCAATGGTTTTGTAGAACATCTGCCTAATCGAAACGACCTTTATTGAATATTAGGTGCGTTTGAAATGGATGTAATTCTTATTTCTCACAGTAAACTTCCTATATAAAACCTATTGATATTATCTTATTTCCCCAATGATTGCATTTTGATGATCTATCCCTTTTATGATACATTAATGTCTGTGGTGAGTTGGACAAGTGTTTAGCAAAGGACTTGATGTACAACCTTTAAGTCAATAGTTTTTAATCTTTCATAGACATCTGCTTTACACCCCAGCATTTAGGCCACTGACCTCAAGTTAGCAAATTTTATATCCCATTACCACCTTGTGAACTCTGTATTCCCCAGGGACACATAGTGGATGTTTTAGCTGGAATCTGAGAAAGTGTCTGACAATTTTCTAAAGTGTTGGCTAAGAGAGATTTGGCAGTTTAGTCATAAAATCCAGAGCTAGTGACTGGGATATACGTTATAATGACCTCACACTGCTTCCTATTTGAGGCTGTTTGTGGGTAGCTGGGTAAATTGGTATTGCTTGTGGGATTATATTTTAAAGAACCAAGGAGTAATTTTCAATGAGCACTAATAACCAATGATCATATTTTCAGGGAGGCTTGGAATAGACATGCTTGAGGTCATATCTGGCTTCACCACTTAGTGGGAAGAAACCTCAGTCTTGACTTTCCTTACTTTTAGAACCATATTCTATTATAATATTCACCTTTCTTTATTGTCTTAAGCTGTAATGAGATAATGCTTTTCAAGTTCCTAGTATGGTGCTTGAAATGTACGTGTGACTTGCGCCAGCCCCCTAAAATAATTTAGATTTTAGAAAATGCAAAGATTGGCCTGGAAACTAGTTTTTTTCCCCCATCAGTGCAAAAAGATATCCTGAAAATTGGAACTATTTTGTGGTGGGGTGTAAGAACAATCATTTGAAATATGAAATGTGCTTTAATACCCTTTATCAGACAAAGTAATGCTTTGGTTAGGATTAGGTAGACAAGATGACCAAGGGAAATTTCAAGACACACTACTTTTCAGTTCTTGATTTCAGACGTAAAATTAAAGAATTCACCAGGTTTCACGTATCAAATATCAAATATTTTGGAAAATCCTGCCATTGCTTCAGTCACCATGGTGGGCCCCAAATAAGGGGGAAGTGGACCAGGTAGGTGTGAGGTATGTGGAATGGGTTTCTTTTGGGAAAGAGGAATTCAACTGTGAAAGGAGAGTATGAGAGACTGGGAAGTTGAACACATGTCTACACCTCAACTGGAAACATGTTGTTTTCCACAGCGCTCATTCTTCATTTTATCTAGGAGCTTGTATGATTGAGGTTAGGTTGACTCGAATTGGCCATGCAGGAGAAGAACTTCAACCTTTGCTTTGCATCTCAGCATTTCCTTCCATTGACTTCATTCCATAGAGCAAAGTAATGTTCAGTTAGTATAAAATGAATCTTATTTGTAGTTGATTTTCTTCTATACCCTATTTCCCTTGAGAAACTGAAGTTCACTAACTTTTAAAATTTTATTTAGTGATTCTTACTTTGACTTCAATAAGAGTTGACTTTCCAGAAATTTAAAACACGTGAACATCTGGGTAAGTAGTGCAAACCATACATTAATTTGGACAGAACTTTGGGTAGAGTTCCTATACCTTATACTCTTACTTCTGGTTAACTAATCAGTTGCAAACTCTAAGAAGTTGTGGTTGCCTGATAGACATCTTCAGCGTTAAAAATGTAGTGTTTTGGGGCCGGAGTGATAGTATAGCAGGTAGGGCACTGGCCTTGCAAGCAACGGACCTGGGTTTGATCCCCGGCATCTCATATAGTCTCTGAGCACCACCAGGAGTAATTTCTGGGTGCAGAGCTAGGAGTAACCACTGAGCATTGCTGAGTGTGACCCCAAAAGCCAAACAAAAAAGTTTTAAATAAGGAATGTTTTTAACAGATAACTTATCAAGAGCTAAGTTATTTTTAAATTTGTTACTAAAAATGTCCAAAATTGTCTAGTATCCATTATCTCTTGAGGAGGAGTAAATCATACAACAACGAATATAATCAAGGTTTATACAAATATGTGTAGAAAATATCAGGTATTTTCTTGGCTCTACAAACTTTACAGGAAAGAAAGAAACCTCAAGTAAAAAAAGAAATTTTAACAAAATTTTGAAAGCTTTTTAGGAATTTTATAAGAATATGCAAGTCAGGGCCAGGAGACAATACAGTCTCATTCTTACCAGGCACCAGATCCTAGTTCAATTTCCAACACTTACAATGGTCACTTGAGCATTACTGGATGCATCTCTGTAGGACCGATGCACTGCTGGGATTGTTTACACATGTTCTCACACATTTAAAAATCTGGACTCATATTGGTGTTCCTTGCTAAAGGATTTCTTCCTTTAATTTCATATTTCTTATGATGATAAGATTGCTTCCAATTTGTGGACAGAAAAGCCAAAATTCAGATCTTTTATGACCTTATACAGATCAACCCTTTTCCCCTAAAACTTTTACCACTGGTGATTTATTTTTGTTAAAAAGAAAGAAAAGGTATCCTTGTGAAAATTAATCACATCAAAAAAGTAGTAGTAATTCAGAAGGGAACTCCTTCTCTGAGCTGATTTTCTTAATTATGTGTACAGTGTGTTTAGGTCACTTGTCCTTGTATTCCTCTTCTGATGAAAATTTTTGCTTTATGGGTCACACCTGGCAATGCACAGGGCTTACCCCTGGCTCTGCACTCAGGGGTCACCCCTGGCGGTGCTCAGAGGACCATATGGGATGCTGGGAATTGAACCCGGGTTGGCCACGTGCAAGCCAAATGCCCTACCTGCTGTTGTACTATTGCTCCAGCCCCATCTGATGAAAAGTTTTGTAATTTTTGTTTGTTTGGGGCCAGGTCCAATTGTGCTCTGGGCTTCCTCCTGGCTCTGTGCTCTGTTCTCATGAACCACTCCTATGGGCCTCAGTGGACCATATGGAGTGCTAGGGATGGAACCTTGGTCAGCTGTGTGCAAGGCAAGTACTTTGCCTGCTATACCTCTGGCCCAACATTCATGTTCTTTAGTAGCAGTATACTTGGGATTCATTGAAATTTTTTGGCTAATCCTGCTACTTTTTTTTTTTAATGACAGTAAACATGTTGGGATTGTCTCTACATGGAATTTCCCATCCTTCTCAAGAATGTTGAGTTGCTTAATAGATGTAAGTGGCTTTTCAAGTGCTTGAAGACAGAAAGCAAAAATTAGGTGTCATGATAATATGTAGGAGAGTATGATCTCAGGGTGAACTGGGCCAAACATTGCTGCAAGTTTATTGTTTAAAACATTTTAATATTGGGAATTTTAAATATATACAAAGCTAGAGAGAATAAAACAATGAAATTCCAACTCCAGCAGTTACTATTTAATGCTCAATCTTTTTTATTCACCTTTCTCTTACCATAAATTTTTTTGAAGAAAGTTCACAAAAAATAATTTAATTAATCATGCAATTTACTATGTATCTGTAAAAAGTAAGGAATAATTAAGAAACATAAACACAATACCATGATTGTATTAAAAACAAGCATTAATATTTCAATATCCACAAATACCGAATGAGTATTTAAATCCCCTTGTTTAGATTATGGCTTTTGTTTATTTACTTGTACTTTGTTTAAATCAGGATTCAAATAAACTCCATATTTTGTAATTGGTTGTTTTGTCTCTTAAGTAGTTTTAGATATATCTTTGTCTTTGACTTTCTTCACTCTTGTATTTATTGAAGAAATTGGTTTGCATAGTATGGAGCAGTTCTATTTAAAATGCAAGTCCAGGGCCAGAGAGAGAGAGAGCACAGGAGGTAAGACATTTGCCTCGCATGTGGCTACATTACTTCAAATCTAGCACCACACGTGGTCCTCGGAGCACTGCCAAGGACTACTTCTGAACACAGAGCCAGGAACAGCCCCTAAGTACTGCCAGGTATGGCCCCCAAACCTATACCAAACCCACAAAATAATACCAGTTCATAGGTTACTTGTTGTCAGTCCATGCTGAGATGGATGAGTAGAATGTGATTAAATGTAAATATGATATGCCCCCAAGACCATTCTGTAGCTCAGTTGATTATTTTGTACACCAATACTTTCTTATACCCACCACCTCTTCTTTCTCCTTCCCTTTGTTGTTGTTTGTTGTGATGACTGATAGTTGCACGCCAAAGTACTTGCTTTGGTGCTCCTATATTTCAGCTGTGTGTAATCACCAAGTGACTAGGAATCCCACAGCTTTCTCTTGATGCCTGTGGTTCTGTGGTCTCTCGCCACTTTCCCACCTCGGATGGCTGATGCCATAGGTGGATGAAGGAGGAAACAAGGGCCAGGCTGGTTGGCGATCAGTTGCTGTTTATTGCATTCTCCCCATGAGCCTGTTCCAATCTCACTAAGCCCCTCAGTCCCATCTCCTCCTATCTCCCTCGCTCATCTCTCTGCACTCCCACTCGCTGCCTTGATCTCTCTCTAGTCTCTCTCAACCTCCCAGCATTGGGGGTAGCAACCAAATCTAGGTCTGGTAGCACAGTCAACATATCAAGGCCCTTCCTGATCACCTGGAGCCAGGAGATCTGGCTCAAGTGTGAAATAACACCTAGGGGTTTTTCTTCTTTCCTTAGTTCAATAATCATATAAACAGGCAGCTTAATTTTACTTCTTAATAATAGTCATTTTGTATGGACACAGTAAGAGATACATTAAGCTTGTAGGATGTCTCCTAAGGACATCTCACTATAGATCCCAGACTACAGTGCTCAGGCCAGATTAATCTTTCCCAACCCTAGCAGGGTCCTAATCTAGTTGATACTTTTTGGATCATGACAGAATTTGTCCATGACCTTGCTCTTAACTTATAGTTAATTATTATGGCGCTTTGGCCTGGCCCATTTTGATGCCAGGGTAGTTCACAGCTTGCCCTGGGTCCATCCAGTCTCTTGTCGGGACTCTGCTTTTGGGGTGCTAGGGAGTAAGGGCAACTGAGGTGTAAGTTAAGAAAACAGATGCCCCAGAGTGAATATTATTTGGAATCAGTTAACTCCCAAGTTACAAAGGCATAGCATTAACTGTCTTCCTGTGTCTATACAAAAAGGACTTTGCTCTGAATTAACTATGCAAGAACATGAGGAGAGAAGAAAAGCAGTATTTGCAAGTTAATAGAGTCTGATTAGGAGATAAAGGTAATTGACCGGTTGGGGAAATAGAGCACAAAGAGGTTACAGATAAAAACAGAGGAAGGAAGTGCCTAGGTAGGTAGTACTGTGAATGTGTGAATAAACCTAAGCTCCCTGTGGCAAGGCAGAAAGGACAAACCATGTTATCCTACACAGCTGTGTTGTATATGGGGGGTCTCACTCCAGAGTGTGGTGCTTGCTTCTTGGCCAAGGTGCTCCCTGAGGCCTGAACTCTGTTTTAATTGTAGTGCTTGCACACATGCCTGACCCTAGGGGTGGGGGTAAGTCCACAATCTTGTGATGCTCATGAAGATTCTGACTGTAGTGATCACAGGAATATGCTGTAGAAAAAGACTTTCTTGATGAGATAAGCATTGAGATGCTTTATGTTCCAGTGTAAGGACCTTCTCTTATAGATCTGTAATATATAGGGTTATCAACCAATACTGTTCTCTCCTAGGACCGCACTTGGAGTCTCTGGTGTAGTTTGAGTCTCATGTGACTGTATCCCTGCAAGGGATAGAGGGGTGGGAATGTTATTAAGTTTCTTTATTCCACAGAAATGCTGTGGTTTGCTACTTAGAGTTAGAGGCTTAATCCAGTTCAAAGGCAACTTTTGGTGTGAAAACTTTGTAATTTTTGAATATACTTGCCTTAGGAGGCACAACTTGTGTGTTAGTTTCTGTTTTTGTGTTTTCATTGATTATCACTGTTTAGATGCATGACTTTATTGTGATAATAGAATTGGAGTGTCTGTATCCTTTCATTTCCTTTTTGTGTGTTAATACTATTAGTAGCACACTTAGTTTTGCTTTTATACTTAATGCTTCAGATGGTGATACCTAGAATGTTACCAGGTCTACATTTTTTCTGCAGTGACTCATGACTTTAAAGAGTGGTGAAAAATTATTTAATATATAATATTAAGGATTAAAAATTATGAAATAAAATTTGCCCAGGTTTTCTAGCACTTGATGGTGCAGACAAAGAAAGATATAACTCAGCTAGATTTGCTCCTCTCCCTTCATTCCAAGATCTTTTGGAAGAGTCAAAATGGAGATACCTACTGTTATCCTTGCATTGAGCTGTTTTGGGAAAAGGCCATAAGAAAAGTTACGGGTGGAAAGCAAATGATATAATCAGATATTCTAACATCAATATTTCTTATTTAATCTTAGCATTGCTTTCTGAGGTGTGGCCTTTTTAAATATAAGAAATAGGAACTTCCAACTAAACTTAGTTCATTTCAAAATATATGCAAGTCAAACCATTATGTTATATGCTTGATCTTGTACGATGATGTATAGTCAATGATATAATAAAACTTATTATATAATTTATAATTTATTATATGTTATAATTTAATAACATTATAAAATGGGCTGGAGCGATAACATAGTGGGTAGGGCATTTGCCTTGCAAGTGGCCGAGACGGGTTGGATTCCTCCATCCCTTTCAGAGAGCCTGGCAAGCTACCGAGAGTATCCTGCCCGCATGGCAGAGCCTGGCAAGCTACCCATGGCGTATTCGATATGCCAAAAACAGTAACAAGTCTCACAATGGAGACATTACTGGCACCTGCTTGAGCAAATCTATGAACAATGGGAGAACAGTGACAATGTTATAAAACATAATGATATTAATAAAACCTCCAAATGTTCAAAAAAGAAAAGGAATGAGTACAGCTTTAGTGATTCAAATGAAAATATCTATAAACACTGGTGTATCCAGAACCCCTTGGGAAAAGAATGATATGGTAAGAGCTAGTCTACTAGCTTATTGCTCTGTTTGTGGGGCTTAATGGTGTGTGTGCATATGTGCATGGTGTCTGGGGTGTGCATATTTGCCTCTTTAATGTGATTTTCATGTCAGTGAAAGTTGTGTGCCCTACTCTGAGATCTGAGGTATTTCTACTCCCTGCTGTCAAACTCCTAGGTAAACCAGCAGTTTCTTAGAATAGACCTTTTTCTTTGGGAAAGACATTGGAGATTTGGAAACTTTTCAGGTAAGTTAGGAAGTAGAATGTTGCTCTGTTTGACTCTGTCACCGCAGAATCATCTTTTTCTCACGAGTTGTCACTCTAGAAGTTTTGTCTTGGTGTTAAGCACTCACTCTGTTTAATTATTTGTTTTTATTTATTTATTTTTTTCTTTTTGGGTCACACCCAGCAATGCACAAGGGTTACCCCTGGCTCATGCACTCAGGAATTACTCCTGGCAGTGCTCAGGGGACCATATGGGGTGCTGGGAATCGAACTTGGGTCGGCTGTGTGCAGGGCAAATGCCCAACCCGTTGTGCTATCACTCCAGCCTCTCTGCTTAATTATTGCATATAACATTAGTGTCATCACACCTTCCTCCTAACTCGAAAGGTGTTGAGAAGGTGATGTCATCACTCAGGCTGAGAGGGAAATCTTTGGGATTGGACATCACAGAAGAACTTCGATGGCAGTTGGAATGAGTTACCGCATTCTCTGTGAAATGGTCAGCACATTGCCAGCCTTCTGAATTAAATCACAATGACCTAAAGCTGAGGAAATTGTAGATCATCAGGGTCACACTGGCTCTTACACAGCTCATTGTCTTCCTAAACTGGGACAGATAGTTGCCTGCTTAGCCCTCTGGGTTTTTATTGAAGTTACTTTTTGAAAGACACACTCAGGTTTGAGTATATATACAAAACACATTCCAATGACAGCTCTGAGTAGGATTTGAATTTTGAATTTTGAGTGTAGAATTCAAAATTCGACATTTTGAATCTCTGCACTGTTCCCTACCCACCACACCCCCAGACACTGAACATGTGGAAGTTATTTCAGAAACAGAAGTACCAACCTATAGGAGTGAATGACACTAAAATAGATTTCTTTTACCACTGCATTTCTATTCTAATATGCTTTGTAAAGACTGGAGCGATAGCACAGCAGGTAGGGTGTTTGCCTTGCATATGAACGACCTGAGTCCGATTCCTCCATCCCTCTCAGAGAGCCCGGCAAGAGTATCCCGCCCACACATAGCAGGGCCTGGTAAGATATCCATGGCGTATTCGATATGCCCAAATCAGTAACAACAAGTCTCACAATGGAGACGTTACTGGTGCCCACTCAAGCAAATAGATGAACAATGGGACAACAGTGCTACAGTGCTACACTTTGTAAGATTCATCTTCAGAAATCTGTTTTTGTGAGCTGCGGGTTCACTGCACACCTTAACCTCAGGATACTCTCACAGTCCTGAGGAACAACAGGTCTGTACCTTTTCCAGCCCCAGGCCTGCTGCTATCCCTCACCCCCAGCACAATACTACCATTATGGCGAATGCTATCTATTAAGTCTATAAATCAGTGGCTTTAAATAATGCAAAAATATATGCAAATCAGTTATTAGGGAATACATTCTCTCTTGGGAACTTAAATTAAAACTCTGGGACTATTTCTGGTTCTGTGGTCAGAAATGACCCCTGGCAGTGCCACAGGGACCATATATACTGCTAGGGATTCAAACTAGGGTTGTTGGAATACAAAGCAAGCACCCTAACCCATCTATTATCTCTTCAGCCCCATTCAAAAGTATATATAAATTATATTCTATTTTGTTAATTTATTTATTTTGGGGAGTCTCTTGCCCCTGTGCCTGGCTGTCTTCACTGGGGCCCCTCGGAGGGGGGCGAGTTGAGTTTCCCTCCCCGCCCCGAGCAGAACCCTGGCACCTAAGACCTCTGGAACCCAGCCACAGCCATGCTCAAGGCCACTCTTCAGATGTTCAGATGAGCCTCACGTATGAAGGAACCGGCAGAGGAGCCCAGGTGTGTGGGACCTGGGACTGAGATCTCCAAGCCTGCTCGGATCAGGACTGGGCCTCCTCCACCCAGATCCCCCATTTTCCAGTAGCTTGGCAGCAACACCCACAAACTGCCCCTGGCGCCATGTAATCCCATCAATGGCCAAGATCCAGAGACTATAAAACAAAGCTCCCAGAAGTGCATAACCAAGACCTCTTATAGCCTAGTTCTCCCTCTCAGAGAACCTGGCAAAGTACTGAGAGCATCCTGCCCACATGGCAGAGCCTGGCAAGCTCTCTGTGGTGTATTCAGTATGTCAAATACAGTAACAATGATGGGTCTCATTCCCTTACCCTGAAAGATCCTCCAATGTGGCACCTCTAGGAAGAGCGAGTAAAGAGAGGCTGCTAAAATCTCAGGGCTTGGATGAATGGAGATGTTACTGGTGCCCGCTTGAGGAAATTGATCATCAAAGGGATGACAGTGATACAGTGATACAGTAATTTATTTTGGGGGGAGTCATACTTGGCAGTGATCCTAGTTTACTCTGGCAGTACTCAGGGAACCATATGTGATACCAAGTATTAAATTTGGTCAGCTTGTGCAAGGCAAGCACCTGAACTTCTGTATAATCTCTCTGGATCCCAACTCTAAATTTTAAAATTAGAAATAGATGATTTGATATTAATTTTTTAATAACTATATTTTTCATTTCTATATTATTTCTTAAAAACATATTTTCCTTTTCAGTTAAATATGAACAATTCTGACCAATTTCTCTCTAACTTGTGCTATCTTAGGTGGAAGTACATTTTAAATCCTAAATTTGGAGGTTGGGTCATACCCAGCTGTTCTCAGGATTTACTCTTGGCTCTGTGCTCAGAGATAAATTCTGGTGGTGCTCAGGGACTATACACAGTGTCGGAGATTGAATCAGGGCCAGCTACAATGCAAATTAAGCACCTTATCCCTATACTACTTCTCTGGAGGAAACCCTAACTCTTTGCTTATCCTTTAAAATTCCGATTTTGCTCTCGTTTCTGGGATTAGAAAGGTAAATCTTTGAGGAACTCACACTGTACAATAAAGGGCAGTTATTTGGTTTCAAGGAATCTGAAATGCCACCAAATGAATTTCAGAACTGGTTTGCTTCCTTGCTGCATGTGAAAGATACGCTTTCTGGAGATGGGGCACCAAAGCCTTGAATGCTGAGCAGTGGTTACCAACTTCAGAAGCATACTTGCTTGTGGGTCAGATTCTTCTTGTCTCTAGAGGAAACTGGGAACATAGATGATAAGGCTATCCAATTCCTTTCTAGTTCTTAAAGCCCCCACTTTATAGACTTAAATAGCATTGGCTATTTAGACTTAAATATATAGACTTAAATATAAGTAGATAGACTTAAATGGACTAAAGATAGCATTGGCTATAATGGTGGTGTTGTGTTGGGGGTGAGGGATGGCACTAGAGCGGGGGCTGGAAAAGGTACAGATCTGGCTGCTTTCTCAGGACTGTGGGAGTATCCTAGTTTAAGGTGTGCAGTGAAACCGCAGCTCACTGGGAAGCTTACTATAGCTTCAGGGATCACGGGTTCCAGTGGCCAAGTTTCCCTCTGGTTGTCTGCTGTGGAATGTGTTTTCCCATAGAAACAACATTTGAAGTTGTGGTTATGTTCCCGTGCCAACCTACAGTAGCCTCTTGAGCTGATAGAGACAACTATTTGACTAGCCTGGGGACCAAACCACCACCTATTAAAGTTGTTTCTATTGGAAAAGCCATTCCCAGTTCTAAATACTAATATAGAAAGGAAATTTTGGAGCCTTACCTGTTTGTCAACTGGGAGCTGCCAGTATTTGGAACTAGAATATTGAACCCCTATTTGAAATATTCCAAGTTCCTGAAGGACTCCATTCTTTCCCTAAGTCTGACCCTGTGGGCTGGTTTTCTTGCATTTACTGGGGCTGCCAGTACCTTCAGAAGATAATATCTCTCTGGACAGAATTCTTGGTTTGAGAATTTCTGGCAATTTGGTGAGAATCTTGCCTTCAAACCCTAATTTTTAGGAAAAAAGGAAGGGAAACTTTGGATTTGTGAGATCATAGATTCATTCAGTGCTTCTTCTTGATATGCAGGTTCTGGATCACCTACTTAGCATATTTGTTTGTGTTTCAATAATTTTTATAATATTTCACACCAGCTGGAAAAGTCCTCTGTTGCTACATTGTATGACTGAAATTCAATCATGAACAATTTTGTAACTGTGTTATCTCATGGTGATTCAATAAAAGATGAATAAAGATTAAAAAAAGGTACTCCGTTGCATTGCTTGAGTATGGGGAGTGAATATCTCAAAGAAAATGGCATGCTGGTCTTTGAAATCATGGGCAAGATCAGGGAACGAGAATTTCTGGGGGAAGCAATTCTTTAGAAGCATTGCATGTTTGCATGGTGTCATTGAGAAAATCCTCTTAGATCAGGGATGCTTGAAGAGCACTATTTTCTTCCAAGGGACATTTATAACATCATTCATAGATCATCCACTACAGGTAAATGGGCAAAGGGAAGCCAACAAGAAACACATGTGTTGGTTCCATCATGTACTAGTGCCAGATCACATGATTTTTATCAGTCTTAGCCTGTGGGATTGATGTTCCCCATCCTTGTCTTGGTACAATCTTAGATACTAGAGAGATCAGAAGTGAGAAGTGTTCTTTTTTTTTCTGCTTGGAGGAAACAGAAGTTTTTGTTTATAGTATCAGATAGTAAAGTTCCAACTTCATAAACAAGTACACCTTCCACCACATTTGTATAAGAAAATAGGACTCCCTCTTATACAATCAACCAAGATTGAATGTTGGTGGGCAGAAACAGATCCCTTCTCCTAGAGGGAAATGGATCCAGTGCGAACTATGACTGAAACTTAGCCAAATTCTTGCCTCTAGGAATTTAGGGGAGGCAGAGGGTGGTTCACGAGTCTGTGTTGACTTGTGTTGTCAATGCTGTTGAATCCAGAGAACCAGAAGCAGACGTGCTGGGATATTCAGTAGTGTCAGGATAAGGGACTTACACCCATGATGCTGGTCTTGCTTTGACATTTACTTTCCTGTTATAGCGCACTTCATGACTTGAAATTCTCCTTTGCTTTTTAAAGAAAAGTACAGATGCACAAATTTCAACTTTGAAAGATTCCAATTACTTCAATGTGC
Organism: Sorex araneus; assembly: GCF_027595985.1. Taxonomy (NCBI): domain Eukaryota; kingdom Metazoa; phylum Chordata; class Mammalia; order Eulipotyphla; family Soricidae; genus Sorex; species Sorex araneus. The sequence continues at coordinate 93,346,441 of NC_073304.1, read as the reverse complement.
AACCAGTCTAAAATGAATTCCCAGATTTAGGCAGTTGCCTTTGTAGTATTCTCTTTTCTTAGCTTCCTTACACTGTGTGTGTACACTGTATACAGTGACCTCAGTACTTTACCTTTTAATTCTTTGTCTTGTTTCCTTTTCTTTTTAAATTTTATTTATTATTTATTTATTTTTGGTTACTTAAAACATTTTTATTAGCGAATCACTGTGAGATAAAGTTACAGACTTACAAACTTTTCATGCTTGCTTTTCAGTCATACAATGATTGAGTACCCATCCCTTCACCAGTGCCCATTTTCCACTACCAGTGGTCCCAGCATCCCTCCCACCACCCCAACCATGTCCCCTCCACCCCACCCCACCTCTGTGGCAGGGCATTCCCTTTTGCTCTCTCACTCCTTTTGGGTGTTGTGGTTTGCTATAGAGGTATTAAGTAGGCATCAGGCACCCTTTGCTTGGTGATCCCTTCTGAGCCGCTTTTTCCCCCAGCATGTGAGGCCAGCTTCCAAGCTGTGGAGTAATCCTCCTGGTACTTACCTCTACTATTCTTGGGTATTAGTTTCTCATTCTGTTACTTTAGATTCCACAAATGAGTGCAATCTTTCTATGCCTGTCCCTCTCTTTCTGACTCATTTCACTTAACATGATACTTTCCATGTTGATCCATCTATATGAAAATTTCATGACTTCATCTTTTCTAACAGCTGCATAGTATTCTGTTGTGTAGATGTATCAAAGTTTCTTTAACCAGTCATCTGTTCTCGGGCACTTGGGTTTTTTCCAGATTCTGGCTATTGTGAGCAGTGCTGCAATGAACATATAAGTGCAGATGTCACTTTTACTATACTTTTTGCATCTCCGGAATATATTCCCAGAAGTGGTATTGCTGGGTCAAATGGGAGCTCAATTTCTAATTTTCTGAGAAGTGTCCATACTATTTTCCAAAGGGGATTAACCAGTTGGCATTCCCACCAGCAGTGAAGGAGAGTCCCTTTCTCCCCACATCCTCACCAAAAACAGTTGCTTTTGTTATTTTGGATGTGGGCCAGTCTCTGTGGTGTGAGATGGTATCTCATTGTTGTTTTGATCTGCATGTCCCTGATGATTAGTGATGAGGAGCATTTTTTCATGTGCCTTTTGGCCATTCGGATTTCCTCCTTGAGAAAGTTTCTGCTCATTTTATTGCTCCATTTCCTGATGGGGTAAGATGTTTTCTTCTTGTGGAGTTCAACCAGTGCCTTGTAAATCCTTGATATCAACCCCTTATCGAATGGGTATTGGGTGAATATCCTTTGCCACTCTGTAGATTGTCTTTGTATTCTTGTCACTGTATCTTTTGAGGTGCAGAAGCTTCTCAGTATAAGGTAGTCCCATTTGTTTATCTCTGTTTCCACTTGCCTGGTCAGTGGTGAGTCCTCTTTGAAGATACCTGTAGCTTCAATGTTGTGGAGGGTTTTGCCTACCTTGTCTTCAGTGTACCTTATGGATTCTGCTCCGATGTTGATGTCTTTAATCAATTTTGATCTGACTTTTGTGCATGGTGTTAGGTATAGGTCTGAGCCCATTTTTTTTTTGTATGTAGCTGTCCAGTGTTGCCAGCACTATTTGTTAAAGAGGCTTTCCTTGCTCCACTTCACATTTCTTGCTCCCTTATCAAAGATTAGATGATAATATATTTGAGGGTGTGTGTAAGAATATTCAACTCTGTTCCATTGGTATATGCTCTGCCTTTGTTCCAGTACCATGCAGTTTTAATTACTACCACTTAGTAGTAGAGTTTGAGGTTGGGGAAGGTGATGGCTCCCATTTTCTTTTTCCCCAAAATTGCTTTAGCTATTCGTGGGAGTTTGTTGCTTCATATGAATTTCAGGAGTGTTTGGTCCACCTCCTTGAAGAATGTCATGGGTATCCTTATAGGGATCACATTGAATCTATATAATGCTTTGGGGAGTATTTCCATTTTGACAATGTTAACTCTGCCAATCCTTGAGCAGGGGATATGTTTCCATTTCCTTGTATCCTCTTTTATTTCATGAAGTAATGTTTTGTAATTTTCTCTGTATATATCCTTCACCTCCTTAGTTAAGCTGATTCCGAGGTACTTGACTTTCTGAAGCATGATTGTGAATGGGATTGCTTTTTTTCATATCACTTTCTTCTCTCTCATTATTTGCATATAAGAAAGCCATGGACTTTTGGGTATTGGTTTTATAGCCTGCAACTTTACTATACAAGACTATTGTTTCAAGGAGTTTCTTAGTAGAGGATTTGGGGTTCTCTAAATATAGTATCATATCATCTGTGAATAGTGAGAGCTTGATTTCTTCCTTTCCTATCTGGATACCCTTAATGTCTTTTTCTTGCCTAATCGCTATTGCAAGTACTTCCCGTACTATATTGAACAGAAGTGGTGAGAGTGGGCATCCTTATCTTTTCCCTGATCTTAGAGGGAAGGCCCTTAGTTTTTCCCCATGGAGGATAATGCTTGCTATAGGCTTGTGGTAGATGGCTTTGACTCTATTGAGGAAGTTCCCTTCAATACCCATTTTGGTGAGAGTTTTCATCATGAACGAGTCCTGGATCTTGTCAAATGCTTTCTCTGCATCTATTGATATGATCATATGGTTTTTATCTTTTCTTTTATTGATATGTGGATTATGTTGATTGATTTCCGAATGTTGAACCATCCTTGCATCCCACTTGGTCATTGTGTATGATCTTTTTGAAGAGTTGTTGGATTCTATTCGCTGATATTTTGTTGAGTATCTTCACATCCGTATTCATCAGAGATATCAGTCTGTAGTTTTACTTTTTTGTGGTGTTTATGTTTGTTTTTGGTATTAGGGTGATATGTGCCTCATAGAAACTGTTTGGGAGTGTTTCTGTTTCCTCAATTTCCTGGAAAATCTTGAAAAGAACTGGCAATAGGTCCTCTTTAAATATTTGGAAGAATTTGCTAGTGAATCCATCTGGACCTGAACTTTTGTTTCTGAGGAGACTTTTGATTACAGTTTCAATTTCCTTGGTAGTAATGGGTCTATTCAGGTATTCCAAATAATCTTGGTTCAGTCTTGGGAGGTTATAGGAGTCTAGGAATTTATCCATTTCTTCTAGATTCTCTTGTTTTGTGGTGTACAGACTTTCAAAGTAGTCTCTGATGATCTTTTGAATTTCTTTGGTTTCTGTTGTGATGTCCCCCTTTTCATTTCTGATTTGGTTTATTAGAGTTCTCTCTCTCTCTTTGTAAGTCTTGCTAATGGTTTATCAATCCTATTTATTTTCTTAAAGAATCAGCTCTTACATTTATTGATCTTTCAGATTGTTTTTTAGATTTCCATGTCATTGATTTCTGCTCTAAGTTTTATTATTTCTTTCCATCTGCCTGGTTTGGGCTCCTTTTGTTGGTCGTTTTCTAAGGTCTTGAGCTGTGAGGTCAGCTTATTTATGTTGGCCCTTCCTTCCTGAGATATGTTTTCAGAGCCATAAATTTTCCCCTTAACATGGCTTTAGCTGCATCCCACAGGTTCTGGTAGCTAGTGTCTTCATTCTCATTTGTTTCCAGTATCTTTTGATTTCTTCTTTGATTTCTTCCCTGACCCACTCATTGTTCAACATTGAGTTGTTTAATTTCCAGGTGTATGATTTGGTTCTCGGCATCTGTGCATGACTAACTTCTATCTTCAATACATCATGGTCTGAGAAAAATTTTTTATTGAATCACTGTGAGGTTCAGGGTTAGTTGGATTTCCATCATACAATGTTCCAACGCTTTTCACAAATTGCATGTGACAGGAACAAATGGAGATGTTACTGGAGCCCGCTCGAGCAAATCTAAGATCAACGGGATGACAAGTGGTACAAGTGATACAATGTTCCAACACCCAATCCTTCACCAGTGTACATTTTCTACCATCAATGTCCCCACACTTTTGCTTATTTCTTTGAGCAACATCCCTACCTAAACACAGTTTAGGGTAGGTCATACAACTCATGAAACTGCTGATGCAACATTTGGATGCTGACTGTGTTGTGGGTTATCCCACTCAACAGTGGCAAGAGCCTTCACCCAGGCAGCACATTCAGACAGAGCTTCCAAGTCCACCTCTCAACTTTGTGTGACTGTCTCTGGGAACTGGCCGCATATGCCTTGCTCCATCTAGGCCCTTCATCAGTAGCAGCAACCTGCCATAATGCAATAGAAACCAACCTGTAAGCCAAAAACCTTTGTTTACCTATTGTTGGAACTTTTTTTCCTTTTTTCTTTTTGGGTCACACCCGGTGATTCACAAGGGCTACTCTTGGCTTTGGTCTCAGGAATTACTTCTGGCAGTGCTTGGGGGACCATATGTGGTGCTGGGAATCAAACCCGGGTTGGCCGCATGCAAGGCAAATGCCCTACCTACTGTACTATCACTCCAGCCCCTGTTGTTGGAACGTTTGATTTTGCTAAAAAAATAAGTAGAATTAGGTATTTATATGACTGTTTACTCTTCATTGGCTTGGAAAGAAATAAATGGAACCCCAGATACTAATATTGATTACTTAATTTTGTTGTTGTTGTTGTTGTTTTGGGATCACACCTGGTGAGATTAAGGGGTTACTCCTGACTCTGCATTCAGGAATTACTGATGATGCTTGGGGAACATATGGGACACCTGGGATCAAACCCAGGTCAGCTGCATGCAAGGCCAATATCCTATCTACTGTATTATCACTCCAGCCCTGATTACTTCACTTGTCAGGATAAATTAATGATCAGTATGTCAGAAAAATAACCAAGGCATGAAACCATTATACTTGGTCACTTAATGTCCTATACCTTCTCAAATGGGCTTAAAACATTCTTGCCTTAAAATAGATTAATTTATCATAGTAGTTCCACTACTAGACAAAGTTAGACTAATTTTCCATGTTGGTGACATTTACAAGTGGTCTACTTAGGTCATGTGGTTAATCTTTTTCACTGCACCATGTAGTTATTGGGTATTATATTCATATTTTCTTGCATGCTTCTGAATAGGATATTTTTTGTCATAATAGATATTGTTTCTCTTCATGAAAAATGATTAGCCTGGAATCAGAGAGAATGGGAGTGGGTTTAGGGAGAAGAATTTAGACATACAATCCAGGTGCGCATAAGTATCCCTGTGTGGGCCAGTCCAGTTCTCAAATCCTCTCGAGATAAGACAAAGATTTTGTCCCTGTACCTTACCCTTCCCTGCTTCCAGGCATTTTCCGTAATGGAATTCCTTCCTCCCTCTCTGTGTGTAGGGTCATATAAGCTTGAGCAGCATTTTTGACCCCAGTCATACTTCTAACAGTTTCTTACCAAGAAAGAAGCCTACATCTCCCCACCCCACTATGAAACAGGCTGGAACGATAGCACAGCGGATAGGGCATTTGCCCTGCACGCGGCCGACCAGGGTTCGATTCCTCTCAGAGAGCCCAGCAAGCTACCAAGAGTATCTCGCCCACACGGCAGAGCCTGGCAAGGCCAAAACAGTAAAAACTAGTCTCACAATGGAGACGTTACTGGTGCCCATTAGAGCAAATCAATGAGCAACGGGATGACAATGACACAATAACTTTAAAATATATGTAATTTTAGTACATCTTCAGGGGGTTATAAGAAGTAGGTCTGAAATTATGCTGGTAGGTTGAAAGGTTGAAAGGTGAATGGGATTAAACAGGAATAAGAATTAACGCTATAAAGGGAAATGATTAAAAGAGAAAGTTTTTAAAGCTAGTATAAAGGGGCTGGAGAAATAGTATAGCAGGTAAGGTGCTAACCTCACACACACCTGACCCGGATTTGATCCCAGAATTTCTTATGTTTCTCTGAGCATAGCCAAGAGTGATTTCTGAGTGCAGAGCCAGGAGTAACCCATGAGTACCACTGAGTGTGGTTCAAAAAGAAAAACAAACAAAAAAGCTATTATAAAGATAAATGAAGTTTTATTTCAGTGTGTATATGGGGAGGGACATGGGTACAAGTGAGAAAGAGATGGTAGAGAGTAATGGGAATGTGAGTGTGGGCAGGTAGGCCGCCCTACTTGCAGATGATCGGAAGCTAATAGTGACATGTGTACTATTTTATGGAAGGTGAAAATCTATCTCTGGCATGCAGGGAAACAGAATAAACATGGTTAACCTAAAAACCTATTTAATTACATTGTAAGAATGAAACAGGGAGCCCAGAGAAAAGAGCTTGATATTAGCCCATCAATGAAACACCAGGGTTGGGACAAGAGACCTGTGAATGGAGTTAGAGAGTTTAAGTATCATTACAGAAGTAAAATGAAATTTAATGAATGATTGATCTTAGCAGCTTTGAGCATCCAGTCAAAGCCCAGATAATTTGCTTTGAGCTGACTCTGGCTCATGAGGCTAAATATCTTTTGTCTGAATTTTATTTTATCCCCACTCAGAGTTTGATGTCTGGGTTTTACCTATTTGGTTAGCACTCTCTGTGTACATGTCTATGTCTATATTCTTGTCTTGTTGTGTGCCTAGCAGAGATTATATTTGCTCCACAGGAAGATGAACTGAGGATCTTGAATACTTTGAATTTGGGCAGAGACAGAGAGAGACAGAGAGAGAGAGGGAGGGAGGGAGGGAGAGAGAGAGAGGAAAGGAGGGATATGGCAGAAGAGAAGGGAAGAAGGGAGTAGTGAGGGAGGAAGAAAGAGAAACAGGTTGGCGTTGTAGGAAAAGAGAAATAAGAGAAATGTTACTAATTCACTAAAGATGGACAAAGCAAAAAGCAAGAAGTATGTAGTGCTCTTGGAAACCAGAATATGGACTGTTATTCTCTCTGTTCCTTTAGACATTATTTTTATTAAGAAAAATTTCATGAAGTAGTTTAGAATAGCTGGCTGACTTGGATCTTTATAGAAGGAAACCAGAATTTTCTGTGTCCTAGCCACTGTTGACTCAGACAATCCAGAATGGAGTCCCTGGGTCTGGAGAGCCCAGATGAGACTCGAGGAAGCCATGGAAGCTGTTCTTATTACCAGGGCTTGGGGTTTCATTACTGGAGTTGTTGTGACTGGCAGATGGGCTGGAACAGTCACATGTGGTATTCAAATCACGCGGAGGTGGGACATTTGCCTTCAGTGAAAAGGGCCAGAATACAGATACTAAATTTAATGCAAAAGGGGTATTTTCAAAGTTGATGGGAGTAGTAGTGCACCCCTTCTTCAGATAGTAGCACTGTAGCACTCAGGCAGTAGTAAGGCCTCCATTGTGAGACTTCTTGTTACTGTTTTTGGCATATCAAATGCACCATGGGTAGCTTGCCAGGCTCTGCCGTGCGGGCGAGATACTCTCAGTGGCTTGCTGGGCTCTCGGAGAGGGATGGGGAAATCGGGTCAGCAGCGTGCAAGACAAATACCCTACCCGCTGTGCTATTGCTCCAGCCCCTGTGTTATCACTCCAGCTCTCTTCAGATAGTACTCATGGATTTTCTTTTTATTTTGATAAAAAGTTGCCAAAGAACTAAATTTATAATGTGGTATACTATATGCATGCACACACTCTTATATTATATACAGGCATTTTTGTAGTATAATATTTTTTCATGATGTCATTTGACAATAAAAATTGTTATTTAAAATTGCTAATGGGGCTATTAGGAGATTTCCTTGAGACATGGGCAATGGGCACCCTTCATTATGTGGAGACATGCCTTTTTCTGTTGGTATACAGTTTGGAGGATTTAAAAATTAGTTATCCCCAAGTTATAAAAGAAAAGAAAAGGCAGGCTACTCATGGAGCAGAGCCAAGCTCATTAACTTTTCCTGATACTTAGTATTCTTTTTGCTCTAGGATTTAATAATTTCACAGCCTGAGCAATTGTTGCATGTGAAATAAGAGCCCTCCTGAGCTTTTTTCTTTTATTATCCCGATCTTGTCTGAAAGAGTTTGCACTTGGGATAGGAAGTAGAAAGGCTGTCTTGTTGTAGGAGAGGCCAGACTTGCAGAAGTGGGTTCTGGCTAAAGAATGTGGACGTACTGCAGATGTCTTGCACAGAGGCCAATTCTTGCAATGATGTGGTCAGACATGGTAGGGCCCAGCTGTTTGCTCTATTGAGAGGGTCTTTAGCTAGCCCACACAATCTCTTAGTACTGTGTCTGAACTGGATCCAAATATTCAGCCTGCTGGGGCTCAACTGGAGTTGGGTTATTAAAGAGTGTAATACTAAAAGCAAGAGAAGTTACAGATAATAACAGCAATTAAAAAGAATGAACATACTACGGTGAAGTATACTATACATTTATTTATTATTTTACTTTGAGTGTTAGAATACACTCAGAAATAATTTCTGCTCTATCTTTGGTCTATTGATGGGCGTTTGGTAAATTTGCTTACTCAGGCCACCAGGTGAAATACCACACTGTCCTCTAAGTACCTGTCTGCTGGTTAGAAGTACCTGGGTTAGAAGCAGGTTCTCTAAAGTCAGGATTCCTGAGTTCATCCCCATTCCCTATTTCCAAGCCCAGTACCTTGGCTAGTTTATTTGACCTCCCAAAGCCAGGGTTCCTTTAGTGATAAAGATGATAATAAACAAACTTAGCTCAAAGGGTTCCTATGAAGAATTCATCATGGCAGAATTCCCAACCCCAAGCCAGACTGTCTTAACTGGGGCCCCTAGGTGGGGGGCGCATAGAGTTTCTCTCCCTGCACCAAGCAGAACCCCGGCAGCCGAAAACCTCCAGAACTTAGCCACAGCTATGCCCAAGACCATTCTCCACATGCTCGGGTGAGCCTCACGTATGAAGGAACCGGCAGAGAACCCAGGTATGTGGGACCCGTGGCTGAGATCTCCAAGCCTGCTTGGATCAGGACTGGGTCTCCTTCACCCAGATCCCCAGTTTTCCAGTAGCTTGGCAGCCACATCCACAAACTGTCCCTGGGGCCATGTAATCTCATCAACAGCCAAGACCCAGAGACTATAAAGCAAAGCTCCTGGAAGAGAGCAATGCCGTATTTCCTAGAACGTGGGACTGCATTCACGGCTGTGCAACCTCTTATACTCTAGCCCACTGATGTACTTAAAGCAGCACACATGTGTTTGGTTTTAACATACTTGCTTGTATACTCTTATATATGGGCTTAAATGGTCCCAGAATGAAATTAACAACCTTCACACACTTCCCACTTATTGTGGTTGGAAGATGCCTGCTGGTTGGGTGGATATTTGAATTATTATATGTAATGAACTATTGTGAATTACTTTAAGAAAATAAAATATAAGAATCGCAAAAAAAGAAAGTAATTCATCAGTAGTGCCTTGAATTAAGTTCTTTTCCCTTTGTTCAAGGATTTAAATTACTTTTTTTTGGATAGGATAGGAGATATTTTTGAAAGAGGTATAAAGCTACGCTTTCATTTAGATCAAAATTGTTTATTAAAGGTTTATTGTCCTTTTGAATGCTTTTTGTGCTAACACATTTATTAGTTTGTTTGTTTTCTTTGTTGATGGTGAGTGCACACTTTGTGGTGCTCATGGCTGGCTCATGGTTCTGCACTCAGGGATCATTCCTGGGAGGGCTCCAGGGGTCATGTGGCATTTTGGGGATTAAACCAAATTTGGCTGCATGTAAGGCAAGTGCCCTATCTGATGTACTATTGCTCTGGTCCCAATCTTTTATAATGAAAATAATCAGACATATAGACTTCAGACTTTATGTGTCTTAGTGCTTTCTAACTTAAATAGGACATTAGTTTATGTTTAGAATAAGACTGATTTCCCTCTGCTGTGTAAGTAGAATGAACAAATGCCACACATCTTTGAATGAATTCTTTTAGTTCCCAATATCAAAAATGGCAGAGGAAAAACTTACATCTTTCTGATATGTGTCAAGAGGATACTTGACGTAGAAATATTTGGTGTTGTTAACAAATAAATGACAATAATATTAGAATGATCATAGTTTGAGGATATTGATAGAAACAACTGAAACTAAATAATGTATTACTTATATGGTTGTCTACGGGATAGTACAGTGGGTAGAGTGCTTTCCTTGCATGCATCAGACTGGGTTTTAATCCCCAACTCCCCATATGCCCATGTGTTCCCTTTAACCTTACCATGAGTGCCCCTGAGCACAGAGCCAGAAGTAAGCCCTGAGCACCACCGGGTGTGGCCCCCAAAATCAATCAATTAATTAATTAAATGTTACATATGTAAAAGAGAAAGTTGTAAGCAATAAATCACATTTGAATTTTAAGCTTTGCAATAAAATGAATGCATGCTATCTAATGAAAGTGAACTGTAGTAAAACGACATTGTTTCATTCTAATCCAACATAAAGAACTTGACTATAAAAAGGTATTTTCTTAAGAAATACAATGTTTTATATGTAATTCTCTTGCTTTAAATTAAAAGATGATCAAAATAGCACAGCACAGATTTATAAAATAAAGTTATGAATGGGCATTCACCACATTCAAAGTGAGAAAGCAAAATAACTCTCTCCACTTCTCCAGATATTAATTTCTTAGCAAACCAGAGCGATAGCACAGTGGGTAGGACATTTGCCTCACACATGGCCGATCTGGGTTCCATTCCTCCACCCCTCTCGAAGAGCCCAGCAAGCTACTGAGAGTACCTTGCCCGCATGGCAGAGCCTGGCAAGCTCCCCATGGCATATTTGATATTCTAAAAACAGTAACAACAAGTCTCACAATGGAGATATTACTGGTGCCCACTAGAGCAAATCAATGAGCAACGGGATGACTGTGACAGTGACAAACCAGAGAAAACATAATTATTTCTATTTTAATTCTCCTCATATCTATCTTCATGATACCACCTACTTTCTTATACCTCCATGTCTAGATTTAAGTAGCTGCTATTGAAATTTTTCCCATTGAAAATAAATATTTAATTTAGATATTTTTTCCTTTTCTCTATATGCCCCTTCTCAATTAAAAAGCAAATATAGTTTGACTGTTGCTTTGTGAAGCATTAAATTGTATATTTGTGTATTGTCATAGGATACACTCTTTTGCATCCCTACGTTTTATTTCATGATGTGATATGCACCTGGAAGACATTAAGAGATACCTTTTCTGAAAACTATGAAAATCTCTACTTTATGTACAGATTTCCTTATTGCTTTTCACATCTTTCCTCTCGATTTGTTTCCCTATTCATCATCTCTCTTCATTTATTTTTACATGATATGATGTCTATTTAAATTTGTTTTGTAAATTGAACCATCTTTTGATTTTTGTTTGTGTCTTGATTCTGTACACTAAAAAAGAATAGCTGTTTTCCTGTGATCTTTCAAATTCCCTGGAAAATATTTTGAGTGTCTTTCTTGGTGGAACTGAAATGGTTGATCCTGGATTCTTAACTTTTTCCACCCTATTATGTGTTGTTACTCCATAAATATACTCATTTTTCTCAGACAACATGTCCTGATTTTTGTTTGAAAAACATAGAACTCCAACCACAGGACACCCAGCAAAGGCTCAGACAGAGGTCCTCTGAAGCTCTTCCAGGATTTGGTTTGGGGTTGGACTGGATCCAGTGGAGTCGTAATAGGCTGTTGTAGGGGAAGATTTTAGGTGGTTGACTTTGGCCTGGTCATCATTTTAGATCGAGAGAACTTTCATGAAGCGTGGAAAGGTTAAGGGTACCCCCATCCTAGGCCCCTACTCTTTCTTCCCTCACACCCCTTACTGAAACTTAGTCTCCCTAGAAAGTTCTGGACACTCTGAAGTTTTTGAGTGCTACTTTGTCATAGGAGGAACAGAGGAATGAGAACTATTGATTTATAATTCTAAGTAATTTTAAGTAATTTTCCTTTCCTAATATCTCAGATTCCTTTGAAGAACTAATTTAAGTAAGGAGATGATTCTACAATAATATGTATTGACTCTGTTGACATTTTCATGTACAAAACTCTTTATGTTCATTATTTTAATTACTATACTTGTGAAACACACAGACATGCATGCTTGCACGTGTGTGAGCGTGTGCGTGCACACACACAATGTTAAGACAGACAGTTCATTATTCCAATATGTGGAAAAATAAACTAAGGCTCAGAAAAGCTCCAAAAGCAGTCAAGCAAGCACCAGTAACGTCTCCATTGTGAGACTTGTTGTTACTGTTTCTGGCATATTGAATATGGCACGGGTAGCTTGCCAGGATCTGCTGTGAAGGCAGGACACTCTAGGTAGCTTGCTGGGCTCTCTGAGAGGGGTGGAGGAATCGAACCTGGGTTGGCCTCAGGCAAGACGAACACCCTACCTGCTGTGTTATTGCTCCAGAGATATCTTGATCAGGTCATTTTCTGTCGAATCATTGAGATAGATCCCTGGGCCATTGAATGTAAATTTAGGGCTATTTTTTCCTACCTCTTCCATCCTTATTCCAACTTATTTTTCTGACATCAGCCTCAGTCAGTATGAAGTATATATTTTGCCTGAAAAGTGTACCATGTTCATGGGGACACAAAGAGGAGAATAGGACAAAGCAAATGCCTAAGCTCAGTTCCTGTTCTGCATGTGTTTGAAGCTGTGACTTCAGATGGGATGTGAGAGATTCTGTGATGTGAAATGTTTTACATACTCACACATTACTGGGTAGATACACCCCAAATGAACATGGCTTTTAGCTAGCAGTTGTTTTTAAAATCTTACACATATGCCATAGAACTACAGCATTTCTTTTTATCAGCAAGACTTGGAATATCTTAGTTTGTGATGATGATTGCAAAATTTTTGACCTCTTTTTCTTGCCCCTGATCTCAAGGAGCTACATCAATATTTAGACCATGAGATGCAGCCAAGTAGAAATGGTTTTTTGGGAGTCTGTGTCTGTATTCTAGTCTCTGTTTTAGGTTCTAGTCTCTACCAGTGCAGAATAAGCAAGATCCTTACCAAGTTGCTCCCTAAATTACTAACTATGGATCATCTGGATTCTGAATGGAGGCTTTATTTCAAGATGTGTGATGAGCTATCTGTAAACAAGAAATTCAGTGTGATATTGACCTTATTTTCTTGCAAAGGCCAGTATCAACTGTGCTTCCAAACTTTGGCTAAAGAAATATTTACATGGTTTGTAAATATTTTTATTTACAAAATAAAATATTTTATTTTATTCCTGACTAATGTCAGAGTTTGCATTCCTGCAATTCTGGTGAAATAAGGAATGCAGTCAGGTTTTAGGGGGAAAATATGCAGATTCAATCAGTAGAAATTTAAAAGCTAACATGATTTTTATGATGCCTTTCTTAACTATCTGTAAAGGAAGTTTATTGTTTAAATTAGACTCATATGCCTTCACAGATTTTATATAAGTTGTATATAAGTTCATTTTTATGCACATAAATTTTAAAAATATGTGCATTATGATAGATTGCATTACATTTTCAGTCTGTGGGTTTTAGTTTCCTGAAGTACTACATAAAGTGATAAGAAAAAAATCTTGTTTGTATCATCATATTTAAGTATTCTAAACATTAAAGCATGCTTTGAGTTTCATGAATTTACTTTTCTCTCTGCAAAGATTTATTCTGGTCTTAAGACTCAGAAACTTTTTCTTGACATTGGTCATATATTCCCTTTTTTTAAAAAAAGGTATGTAATTTTTTATTGAATGTTTTTGTTTTTCTTTCAGACCCAATGTCTGTGGATCACGTTATAATGCTTACTGTTGTCCTGGATGGAAAACCTTACCTGGTGGAAATCAGTGTATTGTCCGTAAGTAAAGAGGCAGTCTGCCATTCTCATGTTCTTCCATTGTTTTGGTTGCCTGGAAATGTTCAGTTTTCAGTTCTTTGTAACTGCATACCATTGGTATATTTATAGCACAGACTTCCAGCTAAAAGATTTCCCCATTTTCTCTGAATACAAGTTAGTAAATATCTAACTTGGTCAACCACTTATATTTAATTCAATGTCTTCACTTGGAATATTTTTGTGACAGGGAATAGAAGAACCATAGGAATATTTTGATCAGCTTTTCATACTATTACATATATTATGTGTGATTACATATGTGTGGTTAATTCCCTTAATTGGAACTTTTTAAAAATAATTAGACTATTCTTGCTTTCCTGATTGTATTTTTTTCACTTTGTTGGCTACCTGCAAGTGTATTCAAACTTTTACATTGAATTTAGGTGGCTCAGGTTAAAGGTAGAAGTGACAGTATCAGAGAGGGCATAAGCTGATCAAAGGAGGGTCTAGGGTAGAACTCAGAGAGTGCCCAAGACTCTTTCATGGCTGCAGAGACTACAAATGTTGAATGACAAATCACATGCCAGGAAAGCTGCTAATTAATGGAGGTAACAAGTTAGGGCTTCTGTCCTTCATGAACTTTTGTAGCTACTATACCTAAAGAATAATTTCCAGATTTTAAAAATCTCTGCTAATATAATGGGGAAATTTAGAACTGAAAGGATATTAAGGAAGCTCTGACTCCACCCTCATGGCCAAGAGCAGTATGTGAAAGAAAAATAGAATATTTCAATCAGTATTTTCTTAATGAATAGAAAAAATTAATTTTTTCCCCAATTCTTGATTTGAAGCATCTTAGTCATTGGGCTTGTTGCAGTTTATTTCAAGATTAAAGCAGAATCCCTAAGAAAGGTGTTTAATGGCATTTGGAGTTTTCTAAAAGAACTTGACAACAGAACTCTTTTGCTGATCTATACAATTTCTGAGAAATTACATTTTCAGGCTATTAAATTAATGTTTGGACTGGAGCGATAGCACAGTGGGTAGGGAATTTGCCCTGCACTCGGCCGACCCGGGTTCGATTCCTCAGTCCCTCTCGGAGAGCCCGGCAAGCTGTCAAGAATATCCCGCCCACACGGCAAAGCCTGGCAAGCTACCCGTGGTGTATTTGATATGCCAAAAACAGTAACAACAAGTCTCACAATGGAGACGTTACTGATGCTGCTCGAGCAAATTGATGAACAATGGGACGACAGTGCTACAGTGCTACTAAATTAATGTTTACAGGATTCTTTTTTTTTTCCACCTCTGATACTTTATTTTCAAAAGAAATAAAAAAAATTGGCTATGCAATTAACATAAGGCAATTTTCAAGAACTAGGAGAATAAGCACCTTTTGATAAATTTACCTTGTATTTGTCATTTATTGACTATTTACAATAGAGAAAGAACTAATTTGCTAACTCTTCCGACTTCTTCAATGAAAACAGAACTTAATCATTGCAATGTTTATAGAAGACCAAAGTAAAATTTTGCTTTGGTAATTCTTTTAAATAGTAATCTCTTAAAATTTCTAATAAAATATTCATGAATATTAAAAAGCATATTCAGTTAAATATTATTTATTCCTAATCAAATAATCATTAGAAGTTTTTAGACCTATAAGGCTAACTTATTACCCTGTTTACAGGATTCTTTGACAGCCATTTTTTAAGGAATTTTCCATTTCCATCCCATGCTCTTTTAATATTTGATCTTACTTTAACTTTGGGTTTTGGGGCCACACCCAGCTGTGCTCAGGGATTATTCCTATCTCTGTGCTTAAGAACCATTCTGAAGGGGCTTGGGAGACCATCTGGGCTGCTCAGGGTCAATACTGGGTAGGCCGCATGAAAGGAACATGCTCTACCTGCTGTACTATTTTCCTGGCCCCTTGGGCTTTTTTGATAATTTGCTGCTTTCTTTGAAGTGTGTATTTTTACTTTACATATAATATTTGCTGAGAGTATCTTACCTGCATGGCAGAGCCTGGCAAGTTACCCATGGTGTATTTGATATGCCAAGAAAAAAAAAAAACCAGTAACAACAAGTCTCACAATGGAGGCGTTACTGGTGCCTGCTCGAGTGAATCGATGAACAACAGGATGACAGTGATACAGTGATGCAGTGATTATATTTGCATCTTTCAAGATTGTGCAGGAACTTGGGGAGTAGGTTTTTTTAAATTTTTAAAAAAATTTTGTAGTTTAGATTTTTGTTTTTTTAATTTATTTTTAAATTTATTTTTTAATTGAGTCACCATGAGAACAGTTACAGGGCTTTTAAGATTGAGTCTCAGTCATACTATGCTCAAGCACCCATCCCTTCACCAGTGCACATGGTCCACCACCAATAACCCCAGCATACCCCTCTCCCACTCCCCCTCTGCCTGTGTGGCAGATGATTTTCACTGTACTCTTTTCTTACTTTGATTACATTAGATTTTTGACAGGAAACTCACTATCATTATTTGGAGTTTTTCACCCAGCAGTCAGATCTGTTGGAATAGCATCATTAGATTGTATGTTTTCTATTGTTGGTAACAAAGAGCATAAGATGTTTCACGGTCACGAAAGCGGCCGCCCAGATTTGGAATTCTGGTATTAAGTCCAGAGGTATTTCTGCCACCAGCTGCTGCATTCTGAGATTGGTTTCTGTGGCGCTGGGATCATGTCTGTTCAGGAGCAGAGGAGCTGTACATGGGCGACTGCTCGGGGGCTCATTTGGGCAGGAGGCAGGGCCGATTTTGCGACCCCCATTGCAAGTTTCCCTATGCATCCCATCCCATCACTGCAAACTCCTGCCACTCTGTCCAATTGGTTCTGAATGGTGGTGGTCACCATTCTGTCCAGGCGGGAAAAGGCCAAGGGACAGAAACCCTTTCCCTCCTGGGGCTGCACGGGGCTGTATCTTAGTTCAGAGTCCAGGAGTATAACTGCCAACAGCTGCTGCATTCTGAAATTGGTTTCTATGCCTCTGGGATAATGGACGCTCAGGGGTGGCAGAGCCATTCCTGAGCATATATTTTGTATATCAGGAAAGGTTGTGCGGCCGCATAAGTGACTGTGCGGTTTGGAGGTGTCCCAGCCGTGTTAGTAGAAGCTCAGTGTCCCTGGGGCTCCATCTGGAGAAGGCATGCTGGCTGTACCTTCTGTCTGGCACCCTGGTGTTGTGGGGCTGGCCTGGGGTCTGGAGCAATCTCCAGCTGGCGGTGCCTGCCGAAGTGGCCTGAATTCTTCACTGCTGGTGTGGCAAGATGGCGCCGAGGGCAGGTCAAGGGCGTGACTTCCGGAGGCTGGGGCAAATTGGAAACTGGGCTGGTGCCGCCCCATTCCGGTGCCCCTCCCCCACTGTGGTTTGGAGGTGTCCCAGTCCCACATACCGGAGCCATGTTAGTAGAAGCTCAGTGTCGCCAGGGCTCCATCTGGAGAAGGCATGGGGAGTAGGTTTTATCTGTATCAGAAGTAATGATCATATCTTAGTCTACTGATAAAAATAATTTTTTAAAATGTAAACTCTTTTGATCACTCACAGAACATTTGGTAGCAATGTGATATTGCTCCTTGAAATATCATGAAAATATTGATATTTCTTTGAAAGATGAGTGGACTCCTGACAATAGAATCAATACATTTGCAGTAGATTCCAAACTTCTCCTCTCAGACCATAAACTAATTTACAACAGGATTAAACATAGAATAAGAGTTCTTCTTCAACTATATTTTTTCAACTGGAAGGATAGCAGGATTTAGTATTTTAGTTAGTTTTTTTTTTCATTTTTTGGGGGGTCACACCTGTCACTGCACAGGGGTTGCTCCTGACTCATGCACTCAGGAATTACTCCTGCCAGTGCTTGGGGACCACATGGGATTCTGGGAATCAAACCCAGGTCGGCCGCATGCAAGGCCTACCTTCTGTGCTATCACTCCAGCCCCAGTATTTAGTTTTTGCTTTAGAGTTTTGTTGGTTACACCTGGCTGTGATCAGGGCTTATTCCTGGTTCTGTGCTCAGGAATCATTCCTGGAAGTACTTGAAGCACCATATGTGGTGCAAGAGATTGAATTGGGGTCAGCCATATGCAAGACAAGTGCCTTACCCTCTGTACTATTTCTTCAAGCCCAGGTCATAACACTTTATAAAAATTACTAAACATTTAGGATAAAGCAGACTCCCAAGAATCTTGCTGCGATTTTTATATAATTTAATATTAAAGTTGATATAAAAACAGAATGATTGCAGGCATATAAATACATTTTTATTCAAGATTTTTGTTTTCTTGTCAGAGAATGTCCTGGTTTTTGGTAGATTGCCATGAAACTAGAAGAGATGCTGCATTATAAATAGGGGAGTTACAGAATTCTACAGTCAAAATTTATTTAGCTGTGCAGATTTGTATAGTAAATGCATAAACTTGAAGCCTAAGGTTACATAAGTCAGGATAGCATAGTGAAATAGGAGCTTAAGAGCCCACGTTTCCTCCTTTGAGGGCTGCGTCCCTGTAAATCCTCATGCTCTGAATCTATGCGCTAACAGACCTCTGGTTTTATTCACAGCCATTTGCCGGCATTCCTGTGGGGATGGATTTTGTTCTAGGCCAAATATGTGCACTTGCCCTTCTGGTCAGATATCTCCTTCCTGTGGCTCCCGATCCAGTGAGTATAACATGTCATTATATATAATATTATTTAATGTGGTTATGCCCTATTTTCTCCTAAATTTGCTTTTGGCTTTTTTCTTGCCTGCAATACTTTTTTTTTCCTTCTCCAGAGCATCTGCCTTCTCTGTTCTGCTCAAAATACTTGGAATGGCTCACTTCAATCTGGCATCCCGGTTCCCTTCACTCTTTAGAGTGAAACTACCTATGGAACATAGTTACTGTAAATAATATAATTCTATCTCCCTCTGTGTGAACATCGTCTTATTTGTCTCTGTATCTCCAGCATAAGCACCGTAAAAGATGCTCAGTGAAATGATTACTTAATGAACACTTTTAGCTCAAGAAAACTGGCGTTCTTCCTTGTGTTAATGAAATATCAATATGATTAAAAACTTTTAAAAACCTCAAGACCCTTGTCTTTGTAAGGACATGTTGGAAATTGTTTTCAATGTTTCCATGGAAGTTTTAGAGGGCAGTATATCATGAAGCAAAATTTCTTCTCTTTCAGAATCCTGACACTTAATTCATTGTATGATACCAAAAAATACCCATAGTTTATAGTTCTGGGCCTTTTGTGCTTGGCTAATTGTTTCTTGTCTTTAAATGTGGGTCTTTATTAGGGAATTAGGGGATATGTGTGAAAGACACAGCTGGTTGTTTACGAAATTGTAATTCATGTCTATATAAATCCTCAACATCTTGGCTATCACCAAAGCACAAAACTTAGTTTCCTTTTCCATTTCCCATTTTTAGTGAGAAATTGCATTCCCCTAGAGTGTGTTCTGTTACCTTAGAGAAAAAGCTTGTGGAATTAGTGTATTCTCTTTTGTCTCTTGTCTCTAAGTAGAGAATTTAATATGGTCAAGGTTCACTGTGTGTTAACTATGTGTCAGAGTCCTAATGCAAGCCAATGAGCAGGACAGACAAATTGTCCTGCATGTCAGGTGCCCACTCATATCTTGACATTCATGGATGTAATGGAAACTCTGTCTGAGAGCTTTCATAAACGTTTTGTGGCCATGGAATATACCAGATCTGCCTGTGGGGCAAACTGGAAGTGCTGGAGAGTGAAAGGCCCTGGAAGCCACTTTTCACCAATGACAGATGGAGAATGCGGGTTAAGTGCCCCAGCCAATTCTACTCTTAGTTATCATAACTATAACATGTGTACTGTACTGCCTTCTGAAGTTTCTTAGTGGAATGAATCCCTGCTTCCCATAGGCTTGCCCATGTATGTTATTAGTTTCCTTCTCTCCCCTCTATCAATTTCCCACTATGTTACTAGTGTTTCCTAAAAGCACTTCCTAACTAAATGATTTGAATGGAAATTATTGTCCTGGAATCTGCTTGTGGTGGAACCCAATAGAAGAGAACCTAGTACTAAACTATAGCCAGTTGTAGACTAGAAAGAAAGGCATTGAAACTCGTTTTCTTAACACATCGAGAATGACATACTTCCTCAGCTTTGCTTTGAGTGTGTGTCATCTAAACAGAGTCAGGTTCTTTCTATACCAGGGTACCAGATACGGATAAATAGAGAGAAGCAGAGAGGCAGCAGACGGCACTCTGAGGAGCTTGTTGGACATCTTCATGTCCGTTTTTGCTGCTATCAAAATGATCCCCATTGGTCAGGAGCAAGAAAAGGAATTTAGATAACAAATTAGGAACAGAGCCATATCTCAGGTTGGCCTTTGAACCAAGTAACAGATACGCACCCCTCAGGGAAGGGAAGTAAGCCAGATGGGAAAAACAGATGGATATGCAGCTGGAAAAATCTTCAGCAGTCACGTGTACTGATAATGATTTTTCTGTCAAATAAAAACCATAAGATGTGGAGATGGGATGTTACCAAGACCAGAGGGAAGAGTTGTGTCACTTGTAGACTTGCTAGCAGGGAGGTGGGAGGAATATTGTGGTGAGATCCTGCGTGTCAGATTTAGGCTAGAGATTCAAGACTTGCAGGGGTTATTCTGTGAGTCCCAAGTCTGAGACTTGTGGATGATACTTTCAGAAGAGGCTGAGATCCATATATGATAGCTGGATATTGGACAAAGTGTCCAAGTACTTTGTGGATGATAGTGGTATAAAGTCACAAATCACGAAATCCTGTTAATCATCGATTTCTCGAGCAGTCTCAGTAACCTCTCCATTTGTCCTTTCCCTGAGATCTTAGAAGTCTCTCTTGACTCGGCCCTCCCAATGATGTCACAATGACGGGTCTTTCAGGGTCAGGGGAATGGGATCCAGCTTGTTACTGGATTTAGCATATACATACACCATGGGAAGCTTGCAAGGCTGTCCCATGTGGGCAGGAAACTCTCAGAAGATTGCCAGTTTCTCCCAGAGGGAGAAGTAGGCTACAAGATATCACTTCTGAGAGCTCGCTTTTAAGTCTCTGGATGTTGGCCGTTTGATGGGATTACACATACCTGGGTTCCTCTGCTGGTACCTTCATGCGTGAGGCCCGTTCGAATGTGTGGAGAGGGGCCTTGAGCATGGCTGTAGCTAGGCTCCGGTGGTCTTTGGCCACCGGGAGCTCTACTCTGGGTGGGGAGGGAAGCTGGAGCCCATCCCCTCTGAGGGGCCCCGGGGAAGACAGCCAGGCGTGTGGGCAAGAGACTCTGTGCCTTGGGATCTTTGAGGGATTTGATGGCTTTAAAATTATTGTTTTGGATCCTACCTCAACTAATATTGTCTAAACAACTTGTAAAATGAAAAATGGCAGAAAGTTTCAAAATGAGGGTTCCTGGGTAGAACCAGAATTCCTTTCAGTCATTGTACAGAACCTCCAAGTCATGGTATGATAGACATCAATGTGGATATAGCACTTTGATAATTATATTAGCAGAATAACACAACTGAGTGAATTATCTTCATTCACTACCCACAGCTCTGCTAAAAGCGGGGAAACCAGATTATTTTGCTAATATTTATATTTAATAAATATAAATTTCTATGGGAAAATTTATACTTACAGGGGCAGTAGGGGTAAAGGAGAGCTAAGCAAATCCATGGAACCAGTAGGGCCTTATTTCTCTTATTTGAAATATATTAAAGAAGGGTTGATTTTGGACTTTTTGGACTAGAAAAAAAATTTCTAGATTTTTCTTTCATTGTTTTTTACCCCTTGTATTTGTAAGGTTGATCTTCCTATGGGCACCACAGGACATAAATGGATGCACTTAAGAAAAATGTCATTGCTGTTATCTCTCTGAGTGAAAACATTTTTTGTCCGGCAGTGAACCTGGCTGCTCCTGTGGAAGCTTAGGGTCTCAGATGGGAGGCCAGGAATTCGTCTAGCATTTTCCTTTGTCCTTTTTCTAGAGCCCAAATGAAAGTCAAGTGCTGGCCATACAAATACTTATTTGCAAATTTTTCCTTGTGTTCTTTCTGGCTATCTTACTCGCTAAGATAATAGCAGGTCTTTGGAACCATTCCCATCCCTAACTAGGCTAAAAAGAAATATGGCCCAAGGTATTTATATACACATGCCATCCCCATGTTTTTCTTATTCTAGAGGCATGCTTACATTGTACTTTTTTAGAAGAATTAACTAATACTGGGTGATAACCTAAATAAGTCCCCCCCCGCCGTTTTTTGGTGGGGAGTTGACACCTGGCTGTACTCAGGTATTATACCTGATTCTGTGCGCAGGTATCACTTCTGGTGGTCCTCAAGGGACCATATAGGCTGCCTGGGACCAAACCCAGATCAGCTGTGGGCAAGTCTTAACCCTGTATGCACTGGCTCTTTAGATGAAGTTTCTTCTCTTTCTCATGCCTGGCAAGTGGAAGGCATTCATTAAGTGTTTTTTAAATGACAGCCTTTCATTCTCTGGAACAAACATATAATTCATTTGGGATTCTATGTGGATTTAGGTTAATAGCAACATTTCCTGTTATTTCTAGGATATTAAAGCTTACTTGCAGCCCTTTGAGCTAACTGTCCATCTTCAGAAGGAAACTCCTCACAGGACCTAGGGCTCTCAGGGTTAATTGCCTACAACAGCACAGGCCTGCATACTGACACTTGGACATCCGCAGCACTTCAGTTTCTGGCAAAATATGAACAAAGATTGAGTTTAGAAATATATTCTGCCTTGGGGAATTTAAAACAGCTAGTGAATTCAGAGTATCCTCATGCATTTAAATAAAGCCCTATTTTTGCGGTTCACTGTTTCTAGAGACACAGAACTTAGCTTCCTAATTGCCAAATATCTGGAATTGTTCAAACTAGATGGAAGTTTAGAATAAATGGCAACTATAGGACCCAATAAAAATTAAGTTATATAATCTATATTATAAGATCTATATGTACTGTCTTCTCTAAACGGCTTCTTTTTGTATAGTCCCACTGCATACTTAATTTTCTCAGTTTTCTACAGATGTCCCTAATGATTGCTCCCATCTTGAAATAAATAACCCCCACCCTAAAAACAAAGACTCACAAAGAATGAGAAATTTTTTTATGGTCAACATGTTTGTGTGAAAGCAGGTGATTCTGATCCTATTATCTGGGATATAGTTCAGTGGTAGAGCCTTACACATATTGGTTGTGCATAAAACAAAATTATTTGTTGGTGAGTTTGCTCCCCTAGTCCAAGGATTGCTTTTTTTTGAGGGGGGGAGGGCGGGACCATTCCTTCTTTTCTTATAAGTTTCTCCCAGGAGCTTTTTATTTTAAAGAAGAAAGAATTTTTTTATGCCAGAAAAAGTTCATGTGAAAGAACAGGGTAGAAAAAACATAGAATTGTATCAGAGAGGTTTTTATTCTCTTTCATTTAAACTTGAACTTACTATTTATCCCGGAAGGAAGAATTCATCCTATTTTTCAAATCGAGCAAATAATGTAAAGTGAGTATTTAAACCACTGTTAATTTTTTTTAATCTGAAAGTAGTTAAATGGCTTTGTAGCTCATGTGGAAATGGAAATTAGTTCTTGGCATGAGCCACTTTAATTGAAATCAGTTTGTGGGTTGAGTTCCTATGCTGCTTGATATATGACATCATTTCCTGTGCTTTTCCCAATCCTCACTGTTTTTCTAAGATATGATGAAGCTAAGTATAACTTCAAATTTAAAAGCAACTGTATACCTTTTCCTGTCCTACTTCGAACATTATCCAAATTTTCACCAAATAATTTTTTGTGTGTAATTGTATGTTTTTTTAAAATTTTTTTTTAGTTCAAAAGCATTTTGGCTGAGGCATTTTCACAAAATGTCATAGGAGCCTAAAATAACAGTTTGTTTAAATCAGTTTCCTGGGTTGCTTGACTTTTATAATAGTGTTCCAAGAAAGGAGTTATTTATTCTGTTATCATGGGGAAATAAAGATAAAAATATATTTAATAGCAGCCTAGTTTGGGTTATATTAGTGCTTAGAATACAATGGGCATCTGCTCAGTCTCATTTTTTTTGTGTATAGCTTTTGATGTCATTATCAGTTTGTATGGATTAAGTAAATAGAAATTAATTTAGCAGTTGTATGTCTCACCCACAAATCATCCAAGTGCTACTCTATCATGTGGGGATATAATTAATAATCATGATATTCCTAGAACAATCATGACACTCTTAGACCAAGAAACTCTTAGAAAATGAGCTAGATATAGGAAAAGCAGTTTAAAAGTTTAGATGAAATGACAAATGTTTCAAAAGAGTATTCGTTGCTTTGAAGTCAGAGGAAAGAGGGCCTCTATCTGGTGAGAGAGGAGGAGAGATTAGACTTCAGAGAAGCTCAAAGGAAAAAACAAAAGACTTTTGTAATAAGTCATGGAGAATTGGTGAAATGCTGAAATCAGTACCTAAAATACAGTATCAAATATTTGAAGGATTAAAATACAGTACATGCTAGTACATTGTGTGTTAGTGGTTGAGCATGGGGCAAGTGAGACAGCTTAAAGAGGAGCGTCCATAAGGAACTACCATAGTGTGACTTTCATATGACACGTAGTAAGCATTCAGGAACCTTTGTTGAGTGAATGAATGAGTGACTGCTAAGTAGACTGGGACTGAGTCATAGAATTAAATAGAAACATCAAAGGGGACCTTAAAGCACCACAGGGCAATGCTGAGTTAGGACCCCAAATGGTAAGGGATAGAGGTGAAGGATAAAGAGGTCGGGAGCCTTTCATGGTGTTTAGTAAGTCTGTGACATACTCACAAAAAGGTGTATTAGTTTCAACTTAACCCTTTGGAATTCTGAGGGCATAGTAAATGCTGAGTTCAGACACATTCCTCTCCTTGGTGCCATCCTGAAATATGTGTAGCTCATAGCTGTCACTTTTTGATTCCTAGTGAATGTCTTTATAAGAGATACTGAAGAAGGGGGTGAGACAGGGTGCTGGGAGGCTTCTTTTCTTGGTTCCTGTGAGAAGATGTAACCTCTGTGCTCTAGGAAAACTGATAATAAGAACAAATATAGGCAACTGATTTCTGTTCATACTAAAATGGACTCTATTCTCCTTGTATACAATTTTGGAGCCTTCTTACCTGAGATTTTACTCCCACGGGAGCACAGGGGAGAGTATGTCAAACTTTCAGAGTCCAATTCTGGTCTTCCTCAATAGGTTGTCAGTGGTCTACCTAATCCAACCAAGTTGTCTCTAAGTAGAATAGTTGTGCTTCTATACAAGGAAGGAAAAGGCCTGGGAATAACTTAAATGTTAAAAATATAGAAGTGATTTAATCAACATTCTTAAATGATAGAAATAGACACTGGGGAGATGGGAGTGTGTCAATCATTCTCTCTCAAGGCATTTAGAACCCTATAATGCTGGCTCCTTCTATCTCATCTTCTCTCAGCTAAGTTTGCAGGCCTATTGTCTTCCTGTCCTGAACCCTGAAGCTCATACTTTTTTTTTCAGTTGACAATGTAACAGTGAATTTCAAAGACTGAGAGTCTCATTTGGCTTATGGGTACAGTGAAAAGAAGCACCTCTGACTGTGCTGAGTCCAACCATCTACATTTTCAGGAAGATTTCTTATTAAATTATATTGTAGGTATTTCCCTTTTGCCATCCTCAAGATTTCATTTAGAAAAATTCTTTGGAATTTATTACTTTATCTCTTTCCTTGGTCATGTACTTGGGACTATAATCTTTTAAACAAGAAAGTTGTTGCCATCATTCTCTTGCTTCCCACTGCCATTCAAGACACTCTTTCCTGGTTGATCTAGACTATAGGTGCAACAGTGAGTGTTAATTCTCTAGATTAGGTAAATTACTCAGTGCCATTGGGCTGGAGCAATAGCACAGCAGGTAGGGTGTTTGCCGTGCATGAAGCCAACCCGGGTTTGATTCCTCCTTCCCTCTTGGAGAGCCCGGCAAGCTACTGAGAGTATTCTGCCTGCATGGCAGAGCTTGGCAAGCTACCTGTGGCATATTTGATATGCAAAAAATAGTAACAACAAGTCTCACAATGGAGATGTTACTGGTGCCTGCTTGAGCAAATCAATGAGCAATGGGATGACTTAGTGCCATTGAAGGGAAATATCAGAGAAACACTCATGTTGCTTTGTAAGTCACCTTAAACAGACAAATAGCATCTTTAGAATTGTAAGTTAGATTATTTCTGCATGAATATTTATATCCCAACAAACTTATACTTTATCTTCAAATAACTATAAATTACTCTTATAAATTTTTGTAATCTACTTATTTTTTCTTTTCAAGTCCAACACTGTAATATTCGCTGTATGAATGGAGGTAGCTGCAGCGACGACCACTGTCTGTGCCAGAAAGGCTACATAGGGACTCACTGTGGACAACGTAAGTACAAGCCGTAATCATACATGCTCAAGATATTAACAGATAGATAAACAAGTAGGCAAGTGTGCAGACAAGAAGAGCAAGACTTATGTGCTGATGGATTTTCTTTGATTACCTGTGACCTGACAGTTTTTACAGATGTCAGTAACTCTTAAACAGGACTGGATTTCTGACCCAAGACACCAAACCCCGAGTTCCCAATTATAACTTTGGGAATGCGATGTCGATTCACTTTATTTTTATTTACCTTCACTGAACTCCTTACCTCATAACTAACTTATAATCACCCGCACACACAAAAGTGCAGAATTTGTGCTCATTACAATTATATATATATATATATTTGATCAAATATCTCTGTCTGGATTTTAAAGAAGACTCTCAAGTAATATATTTCAAAGCACAACCGCGTATCTTTCCATGAACATGCCCTGTTTCTTGATTCATGGTGCCTGAATCTCTTTAGTTTCTTCATCGAGGTTCTGCTACTCAGTGCTCATCACATAGTGTTCACTCTGTAGACTCTTCACTAACACCATGTATTATGTGTCTATGCTGTTAGTCCATCATTTTCCAGAAGATAAGAACTCCTTTCAAAAAGCTCATTTAAAAATTATGCTAATAACCGCTGTTGGAGAGGATGTGGGGAGAAAGGGACCCTTCTTCACTGCTGGTGGGAATGCCGACTGGTTCAGCCCTTCTGGAAAACAATTTGGACGATTCTCAAGAAATTAGATATTGAATTCCCATTTGACCCAGCAATACCACTGCTGGGAATATATCCCAGAGAGGCAAAAAAGTACAATCGAAACAACATCTGCACATGTATGTTCATCGCAGCACTGTTTACAATAGCCAGAATCTGGAAAAAACCCGAATGCCCCAGAACGGATGACTGGTTGAAGAAACTTTGGTACATCTATACAATGGAATACTATGCAGCTGTTAGAAAAAAGGAGATCAAGAATTTTGTAGTTAAGTGGATGGGCATGAAAAGTTTCATGCTGAGTGAAATGAGTCAGAAAGAGAGAGACAGACATAGAAAGATTGCACTCATCTATGGTATATAGAATAACAGAGTGGGAGACTAACACCCAAGAACTGTAGAAATAAGTACCAGGAGGTTGACTCCATGGCTTCGAGGCTGGCCTCACGTTCCGGGGAAAGGTCAACTCAGAGAAGCGATCACCAACTACATTGTAGTCGAAGGCCATGTGGGGGAAGGGAGTTGCGGGCTGAATGAGGGCTAGAGACTGAGCACAGCGGCCACTCAACACCTTTATTGCAAACCACAACAGCTAATTAGAGAGAGAGAACAGAAGGGAATGCCCTGCCACAGTGGCAGGGTGGGGTGGGGGGGAGATGGGATTGGGGAGGATGGGAGGGAGGCTGGGTTTACTGGTGGTGGAGAATGGGCACTGGTGAAGGCATGGGTTCCCGAACTTTGTATGAGGGAAGTATAAGCACAAAAGTGTATAAATCTGTAACTGTACCCTCACGGTGATTCTCTAATTAAATATAAATAAATTAAAAAAAATAAAAATTATGCTTATGCTTATAAGAATATATGCCCATCAGAAAATTAGGAAAGGACATGTGAAAAGCAAAATTATCCATGATTTTGTGATTCTATGTCAACAATGGTCATTTAGTACCAGAGATTTTATTATATATATGTATATATAAAACATTTTTATAACACTTTTCACTTAATAATTTATTATGTTTTTTAAAAATTGAGTATTTAAAAATGAATACAGAACGATGACTGTATTCATTTTTTTTCCTCTTTGGGTCACACCTGGCAATGCACAGGGGTTACTCCTGGCTTTTTACTCAGGAATTACTCCTGGTGTTGCTCGGGGGATCATATGGTATTCTGTAAATCAAACCCTGGTCAGCTGCGTGCAAGGCAAATGCCCTATCCGCTGTACTATTGCTCCAGCCCCATTAAAAATGTAAATAATACACAATTATATGGATGCTTTACTGTTTATTTAATGAATCTTCAGTGATTAACATTTATGTTATTTCTAGTTTTTTCCCTTAGTCATTTATTGTGATGATTGATACTATTGTAAAGAAACCCAGAACTTATGTAATGCCCTTATACCTGTCCACACACTGCACTGTGGTGAGAACAATGACTGAGCTCTGTGTAGCCCATGCAGAGCATGCAGAGATGAGAGGCAAAACTGTCTCCCAGTGTTAGAGAGCCTTGAGCTCAATCTTGAGGGAACTGTAGGAGTTTGCTTGACATAGGATGGGAAATGAACTTTCCAGGCAGATGGCACAGCATGACCCAGAACACCAAGAATATGACCTGGCAAGAGATGTCACATGGGGCAGTTGCTTCGGTACTGCTAGAGCTTGAGTGCTGAGGAAAATGATGGGAAGGGAAGCAAGGTCAGAATGGAAGTCATGGACTGGTTTTGATTATGTACTAGTTTTCATCTAAAAATTAGCCAGGGAGGTGATTGATTTAACAACCATCAATAGCAGGATTCATCTATGAAATTAGGTACTCCGTGCTTGCTACATTCTAGGCATATTTTCATGTGTTAACTGATTTAACATAAGAACGGTACTTTGAGTTAGAAGCCCTTTCTTTAATCTCATATTTTATGAGAAAACTATGAAACAGGGATTTAAGTAATCTGTCTTAAACTATGAAGTTTGGGTTTGAACCCAAACCCAAGGAGTTGGACTTGTAAGCCACTGCATTCAGTGTTATGAAATGCTGGCCTGTACACTTCACTTATAAAGATTCAGAAAGAGAACGATGATTGTATTCATAGTATGGAGTTTGAATGGGAAAGGGAGAAGCAGGAATTAGGAATACAAGTCGGAAGATTATGTTGCTTGGGGGTAGATTCACAGGCATTTTCAGCAGGGGAATAAGAAACAGATATGGTACATGGCTTTCTGCTCCCCGTGGTACTTCCTGGAGGAATTTAGCCCAAATCATAATATAGACTCAGTTAATACTCGCGGAGCGAGAGACTTGACTTTAATTTTCTTATGTTTAGCATGGGAAAGTTGACTTAGATAAACTAAAATTTTCATTTTCTGCTTAAAATAGCTTCACTTTCCGTGGTTATAAATCAAGGCAACTCAAAGCAATTATTTTACAAAAGCCTCTCTAATTTTATGACAAAAATGGACCTTGCCATAATTTTGTGTTATTAGCTGTTTGCCTTCCTTGGGTCCTGATGCCAAGAGGATGTCAGGACAGAATTATATGCAAAAGAGATTTATTGGGGAAAAGCTCTGTGAAAAATAAAGGGGAGAGGAAGGAGGAAGTCATGGACTGGTGTTGAGGGTCTTTAGACTATGAGGGTCTTTAGACTATGGTGCAGGCTTGACACTTTTGCAAGAAGAGAAAGAAGAAAGAATGATTATGTAGAAGGAAGCTTAAACGAAGTGTAGCTCCAAGAAAGTTGGGCTTCTGAGGAGTGCAGAGCAAGTATTTCCCACTAGAAGAAACCTGCAAAGCAGAGAAATGTACTTGAGGTGGGAACTTTCCAGTACCCGCCTAGCCTATGCTAATTGGATGATAGCAACCAGGATAGTGTGTCCTTGGTGTGACCTTCTCAGTGGGTCTCAGGATCGGCACTGGAGATTCCTGTAGTAGGTTCTTTTCAAGGGACATCTCAATGACTCAGTTCCATCATAGCTTCAGGAGTACAAACAAAATGCACTATGAAGGATGAATTAATTTTAGTAAAGGTCTTAGGAAAGACTTAGAGGAATGAGGTTTGAGCTGGGCGTTGGAGAGTTGGTGGGACTGACAAGTTTGGCAGGGAAGTGCTACCCCAATGGATAAAAAATTGAAAGAGGTCACTTATGAAAGAGTTGCAGGAATTTATACAGAGAAAGTTGTTCCAGGCATTAGTGTTTAGTTCTTACTTAACACCTTTTTCTGGCAAATACAATGTCCATCTCTCTAGAATCTCTTGACTTATCTCATCAATAGTTTTCGTTGACTTGGTTATGCTCATTGAATCTCCATTATGATGTGTAAATTACTGAATTTAGTTTTAATGTTTTGTTGATTTCAGTTAATTAGGAGATTTAACATACTGTTCTTTTATGGGAGCCCTTGGGCAATGAAACGAAAAATCATAAGCAAAAGAGTCAGTTTACTAAGATGCTGTTCTCATCCAGAAAAGTCTCAGATAAATCACCCATTTAGATGCAGTACTGAAAGTATTGCTGAGAAGCATGGAAATGAGATTGTCAGCATTCAGACAGGAACAAATATACCCCTATCAAGCAACTTGATAGAGATACCACTCCTAAGAGTTGATGGGGGCACATCCGAGGAGCAGAAACTATAGTGTAACTGTTTAAAACAAATGTTGGGATGGTTATTTGGATTTTAATGTTATTGTCCTTTCAGGACTGCTGGTGTAATATCACTGGGAAGTGTTAGAAGCCTCTCAGCTTTTCTTTCTTTATTTTGCAGCTGTCTGTGAAAGTGGCTGCCTCAATGGAGGTCGATGTGTGGCTCCAAATAGATGTGCTTGCACTTACGGCTTTACTGGACCCCAATGTGAAAGAGGTAAATAAAAAAAAGTACACACACACATATATATGTACATACATATGTGTGTATATATGCTTAGAAATGACTTGTACTATTATTGATTTCAACATACTTTGTGTTTGTGTGGCTTCTTCTTGACTTTTGCTGAGCTTTGAGGGGGTTTCCAAATTATCACGAGGATGACAAACTCATAGTCCTAAACTGTGCATGTTGTGCAGAAATTCTTGCCAGTGAGTTGCAGGATTCAATGAGAGTATGCTTTAGTACCAGTTGGCATCAAGATGAAAGAGAAAGAATTTTCCATAGGGTAATGATTGAGCTCATTATTACCCTAGTGAATTAGAGAATTCAGTGAGTCCAAGCAAAACATCTGTATGGAAAGGAGAAAATTCAGCATGAAAATAGATTCACCAAAGAGATCTCTTAGAATCTGGTGGGGGTTGTAGTGGGATCCAAACTCAGGATTTATTGTTCACTGTGGAAAACAGGAAGTATCTGCAGAGGAGCAGGGATTTTTCTTAGGTGGCTTATTTAGGACAGCCCACTGAAGTGTCCCTAATCATCTTCAACATTTGTATTTGGCAAGACAAAGGCACAAAGAGGCAAAGGAACTGCTTGAGATCAAACACAAAAAATGAAGCTTGATTTGAATGTTAATTTTTCTGGTTTCAAGTATAACCTTATTGCTGCTCCTGATTAAGATTTCTACCTTATTTTCTTGTATATATATATATGCAAATATGAAAATTAGATGTGTGCAGAATATATAATAATCTTGTTTCCTTTTTCCCCTGAATTTTTTTTTATTGTTTATCTTGTCTCTATGTTCATAGTCATTTTCTCATTTCTACTTTTAAAGTGAAGGGTTAAAGAGTCATTTCACACAAAACAACAGTTGAAAAATTATCATGAACTTGAATCACAGTGGTCACTTTAGCCAAGTTATTAACTATGCATTTTACTATAAGATGGAAAGTAAAGATCCAGTAGTGTATGTTGAATATATGTCATGCAAACACAAAACACAGAAAATGGTATGTAAGAAATTTTTATTTTAAAAAAAGTTTATCTAAATTCTGTTATTTGTTTATAGAAAGATACTATATGTTTTAGCAAGACTCTGACTAGGTCAATTATTGTTGTTGCAGAATAAGTTTTTATTATTTTTCTATTATAACACCACTGCATGTATTGATGTTTATACATTCTTAAATATTCATTGTGACTAGGATAATTTTGAAATCTCTTCTTAAAGCTGATTCTTATTACAATCAAAAATTTACTTTTAGTGACGTGGAGTTGCTACATATCTAATATATCAAGTATTAAAGATAGCAACTTCAATTAGGTAGTATATTTCAACGCATTAGGTAGTATATTACAATTCACAAATTTACTTTTAGTGACTTGGAGTTGCTATATATCTAATATATCATGTAATAAAGTTATGTACTTCAATTAGTATTACTCTATTGACTTATTGCTTGGTGAAGAAAATTATAGTAGGATGAAATTGTTAATGTATGAATTGAGAAGTGATATGTGAAAATGATTTATCAGCTGATAATTCTTAGTTCAATTTATTTTATAAAAATTACTAATAAGTTGAAAAATAGAGTGTCTCTAGTAAAGTAGTTAATAATTTGTTGCATGGCTCATAGTTCATGTGTTGATTATAAATGTCTGAAATGAAAAGAGATGATATTAACCATTAGCACTCATTTTTCAAAGACTTGATCTTTAAAATAATTTTGGACTTAAAAATATGTACCATATATTTGCTTATTTATTTTTTCTGAAGCACCATGGTTTACAATACCATTAGTGGTAGGGTTTCATTTATACGATAAATAATACCACACCCTCCCAGAGTATCTGTCCCTCAACTTGCCTGTCTCTGCCAACACAGTAAACTTCACTCAGTAGACCATCCTCAGGTGCTGTTGTCTTTGTCACTTCTTTACCTTGTTTCTTTATATACCACATATGACAGAACCATTCTCTATCTGTCCCTCTTTTTCTTGCTTACTTTACTCAACATCAACTCCTTTGGTTCCATCCACATAGTGGAAAATTGCATGATTTTATATTTTCCTTATAGCTGAGTAGTATTTCACTGTGTATATACACTACAGTTTTTCTTTATATAGTCATCTGTTCTTTGACATTCTGGATGTTTCCAGACCGTGACTATCGTGACTAATACTGCAATGAACTTTGGAGTCTAAATGAAAGATTTGGTCTTTGACCAAAGTAGGAAATTATGTAAATAGATGATTTTAAAATATGAAAACTACCATATCACAAATTTCAGAGCATCTTTAACTGCTTCACTCCATGATAAGTCTATCTTTAAGTTTTCTTCAAGGTTTAAAGGCTCTGTTGACTCTTCACAGTGGTGATTATTTAAATAAAATTAATTCTTAAATAACAGATTTTTAGGTAGTTGCTGTGAGGAACAGGAACATACTTTCTTTGGGACAAGGACAGTAGTTCTTGTCTGTACTTATTTTTGATCAGGTTTCAACTCCCACTGTCAGTTTTTCCTCCTATATCTATGGGAGTTGCAGCATGTAGCACAGCTACTTTATCTAATCATTGTCAATGGACGTTGAGGTTGAGTTTACATTTTGGCTATTATGTATAATGCTTGTATGAACATAGAGTATAAATATTCTTTCAAGTTCATGTTTTCATATCAGAAAGTATATTTCAACAAAAATCAAGTGGAAGTGAACAAATGGAAAATTTTCTGTCATGATATGATAATCAGTGAAGGAAATATCTAAAATGTTATTTACAAGTATTTCTCAGTAGTAGTTTTGACTCTAGGAGATAAATATTAGGACTTATTTTTTGGCTTTTTGGGTCACACCCAGTGATGCACAGGGGTTACTCCTGGCTTTGCACTCAGGAATTACTCCTGGCGGTGCTCGGAGGATCATATGGGATGCTGGGAATGAACCCGGGTCGGCCGCGTGCAAGACAAACACCCTACTCGCTGTACTATCGCTCCAGCCCCAATCTTAGGACTTTTATATATCTGTAACTATGTCATAGATCCAGAGAGCTAAGTTATACTGAAAGTATTGTATGTACTTTGGGTAATACTCGCTGAATTGGGATTATTTTAAGCCCCAAACCGGATTTTATTAATTCATGACCAACATATGTTGCTTTGTGATGAAGGGAAAAGTGCATTCATGCTTGAATTATGGATATAACATCAGTTCAACAGATGAAAACAAATTAATGAAACAAACTTGTCTCATGCAATTTTTAGTCAGAATAAAAACCATACTAAAGCAATCTTGGCTAATAATCCTCATTTGTCAAGTAGTAATGACCATTGTCCAGTTTAGGCAATAATACTTAGAGGAAGAAAAGCAGAATTGTTTTTTATTTACTGAGACTGCAAAGATTATTTTTAAAAATGGAATGTGAATATCTTTAGTTTTATTCTTCAATTTGTTACAGTCCTCACCATTCCTTATTTTATATATCCTGGTCACTGAATTCATTTCACTTGCTTCATAGCATTGTGGGAACTTGAGTTTGCCATCTTCTGCTATGTTTTCTATAAAAACGTATATCTCTTATTCATCTTTTTATAGCCCTAAGACTTCTTTCTTTTACTATTTTCCATTTTTACACTGGAATTTTTCCCATTGTTTTCTACCATTTCTTCCTGTCAATTTATGGTTTGCATGTTTCTACCATCTTCTTCTTCCCCATTTTTGCCTTGTCTTTGCTTGGTAGGGTAATATTTGTCATTGCCTAAGCTCAGCTATATATTATGTTAGTTTTTGTGAAGAAAATATTGCAGTGAGGTCAGTGCCTGTAGGCAATGACAGCACAAGCTAGTTTTGTGTTACCATGGATACTGCCAACGAGACCCTGTGGAATCACTTTCTCTTGCCATCTTGCCTCAGAGGCAGATCATTTAAAATCTTGCTGAACACTCTGAATCTTATGTATGGATGAGACATCTCAAGGTAATGCGGAAGAGAAGAATGGTGGCTACAGACCTGAATTTGGGCATGGGAAAGGGTGATGGGCATGGAAATAGTCTTGGGGAAGAAGAAAACAAAGACACTGAGAAAAACACAAGGAAAAGCAAGAAACCAGGAGAGCACTGTGCCAAAGATAATAAAGACTAAAAAGGAGTAAAGAAATAGTATGGCAGTTTAGATTCTCCTAGGGACCAAAAAAATGAATGAGAATCACAGAAAGGGCCCTTTGATGTATAAAGGGCTGACATATACTTGGTACCCCGTGTATACCAGACAGTGCACTGAACGTTTGTTAATTTGTGACAACTGAATGAGAAAAGTCCTCTACTAAATCCCATTTCATAGAGAAGCTTTCAGAGGCAGGGAGGTCAAATTGCCTACCCAAGCATGGTGAGATAGTTGCAAAGGTTGCAAACAAAGATGGCCCAGCATGGGAGCTGCAAGATAGTATAGTGAGTAACACTTGCTTTGCAAGCAGCTGACCTAGGTTCAACTCCAGGCACCCATATAGTCTCCCAAACTCATTATCAGCGATTCTTGAATTCAGAGCCAGGAGTATGCCCTGAGCGCCACTGGGTGTAGTCCAACCCTCACCCCTCACCTCCCAACAATAATAATAATTAATAGTAATAATACTGAACCCAGTCATCTGCCTTATAAGCTCATGCATATATATACCTGTTGTGCCAGACTTGTATTTCAGTGAGGAGAGGTAACCATTAGGGATTTTCTTATGAATTTTATAAGAAGAAACAGAACCCTGCATTTTAGAGTGGAAGTAATAGATTAAGAAAAAAGCTCTTGAAAAACAATTAGTTAAGTAGATGGTTTCCTCCCTAGTAAAGTTGGAAGCCTTTTTTTTTAAAGCTTTTAAATCATTTTAAGTCAGGGGGAAGGCATCTTAATTTTTTTCTTGGATATTTCTAATGTAGGATTTGGAATATTTTTATTATTGATTCAGATATCTTTTTTTAATTAAAAAAATTTAATTAGTGAATCACCATGAGGGTACAGTAACAGACTTACATATTTTTGTACTTGTGTTTCCCTCATACAATGTTCGAGCACCGTCCCTCCACCAGTGTTCATTCACCACCAGTGAACCCATTATCCCTCCCACCTCCCAGAACCATTCCCCCCTCCCCCCACCTCTGTGGCAGGGCATTCCCTTTTGTTTTCTCTCTCCTTTTGGGTGTTGTGGTCTGTAATAAAGGTATTGAGTGGCCATCATGTTCTATCTATAGTCTACTTTCAGCATGCATCTCCCCTCCCAAGCAGGTCCTCCAACCACAGTTTACTTGATGTTCCCTTCTCTATCTGAACTGCCTTTTCCCCAGCATGTGAGGCCAGCTTCCAAGCCATGGAGCCAACTTCCTGGTACTTATTCCTTCTATTTTTGGGTGTTAGTCTCCTACTCTGTTATTTTATATTCCACAGATGAGCGCAATCTTTCTATGTCTTTCTCTTTCTGTGATTCAGATATCTTAAATATAAAAGTTTACTGAGTAAATTCTACATATTTTTATTATACACAAATGGGCTCCAGAGGACTGAATCAGCATACTTAGATGTGTAATTGCAAAATTAATATTGTCATATAGTGCGTACAACTAAAGATTATATAGTTTCCTACAATATTATAATATAATTTCAAAACCTTATTTTGGACTTCTTTTTCAAAATTACATTTCAAATTAATGTGATTTCTTCCCTACACCTTTTCCAAGAGGCAATAAGTTAAAAAAATAATTTGTAATAATTTAGTATGAATTCTAATGACTATAGTTAAATGCTAATTGTTCAGAATAAAAATTTACTAAGTTTGAAAGTCAGCAAAAAGTGGCACAGATCTGGGGAGAAAGGAACCCTCATTTTCTGCTTGTGGGAATACTGACTGGTCCAGCCTTTTTGGAAAACAATATGGACATTCCTTAAACAACTAGAAATTGAGCTTCCATTTGACCCAGCAATACCACATTTGGGAATATACCCTGAGGGTCCAAAAACACACAGTGGGAACACCATCTAGACCGCTATGTTCATTGCAGCACTGTTCACAGTAGCCAGAATCTGGAAACAACCTGACTGCCTGAGAACAGATGTATGGATAAAGAAACTATCGTACATCTACACAATGGAATACTACACAACTTTTAGGAAAAATGAGGTCATGAAACTTGCCTATAAGCGGATAGACTTGGAGAATATCATGCTGAGTTAAATGAGTAGAAGGACAGGGACATATATAGAATGATTGCATTCATTTGTGTGATACTAAAAAAAAAAGTATGAAACTAATATTCAGGGCCAGAAAAAATAGGCTAGGTGTACTGGTCAATGGTTGGCCAATGGTGTGGGAGATGCTAGGTAGTGAAGATAGAGGAGGATCCATTATAACAATACTAGTTGGAAATGATCATTCTGGACAAGAACTGAGTGTTGAAAGTAGGTAAAGGGATATACGTGAAAACTTTTCAGTATATGTATTGCAAATCATAGCACTGCACTGTAGCACTGTTGTCCCATTGTTCATCGATTTGCTTGAGCAGGCACCAATTACATCTCCATTGTGAGACTTGTTACTGTTTTTGGCATATCAAATACGCCATGGGTAGCCTGCCAGGCTCTGCCGTGTGGGAGGGATAGTCTCGGTAGCTTGCCAGGCTCTCCGAGAGGGGCAGAGGAATCGAACCGGGTCGGCTGCATTCAAGGGAAATAATAATTCCTAAAATGAGAGAGAAAGAGAGAAAGAGAGAGAGAGAGAGAGAGAGAGAGAGAGAGAGAGAGAGAGAGAGAGAGAGAGAGAAGAGGTGCCTATCGTAGAGGCTGGCTGGGGTTGGCTTGAAGGGGTGGAAGGGAAACTGGGGACACTGGTGCTGGGAAATTACAGTGGTACAGTGGTCGAGTGATGGGTGTTGGAACATTGTATGGCTGAAGTGCAACATGGACAATTTTCAATGCTGTCAAAATGATTCAATAAAAATAAAATAAAATAAATCATCAAAAAGAAATGTGCTCTAAGGCTCTTAAAGCACTTGGAACTGGATTAACATTTCACATCAGACTTTATGTGAACCAAATGATGACGTTTTGGGAAAGCATAAATGAGAATAACAAGCTTTCTATCACTGCTTCATTTGAAAGTTTCATTATATGCCATATGAATTGTAAACATGGACATGGATCTAAACTCTGACACATTTGTTCAGTTCTAAACTCCTATCCATCTAAATGGTAAAGACAGAAGTTGGATTTTTGCCAGATCAAGAAACTCTTTCGGCTGTTTCTCTGGTTCTTGGTAGGCAAAGCATTATTGAACTTGTAGCTTTAAAAAAAGGGAATGATGGGGAGAAAGAAATAGAATTAAGATGAAAATATGACAGTGATTCATGTCCATCAGAGAAGCAGAATCAGCCAGTCCATCACAAAGGTTGGTGAAGTGACTGTTCATCATGCTTGCTTTAAGGGACTCCACTGGTAATGGATCTGGGAAAGGTTTTAATGTGGTTTTTTTTTTTTTTGCACAATGATGGAAGAGTAGATAATAAGATAGATAGGTTCATTGTAATTATATTTTATTATCATATATGCAGCTGATATTTGAGAAACCCATATTCTCCTTAATTGATTTCTTCTATTTCACTAAACTGGTGATTTCACAGAGATTTAAAAAAATATTTTAAAAGTTATTTTATATTTTTGTTTTGGGGCCACACATGGCAGTGATCACAGGACTTCCTCCTTTCTCTGAGCCTGGCTGTGCCCAGGGAACTGGATGTGGCACTGAGGATCAAACCTGGGCTGACTGTGAGCAAGACAACTGCCTTATCTTCTATACCATCTCTCCAATCTTCACAGGGTTATGTTATAGTAATTTCTTTGAGTATTTAACATAATTTCCCCAAAGCAATTGATAAGTGTGTACTTTGTAAATCTCGAAAAGCAGCATCTACAGTGTGTCTAATGAGGGATTTATACATAAAATGATGCAAACACATAATAACTAGATAGCATATTTTGAGGAACAATTGCCCCTCGTAGAAACAGAACCCCCTCTCAGAGGTCTCTAGAATGCTTTATGGAATCAAGAGCCGGATTTTTTTTTTCTGGAAGGTATCCATGAAATGGGTATTAGCACCTTCATAGCCCAGTTTGGAAGTAATCTTTACATACCTGTACCTTTGGGCTTAATTTTACACAGTTGAAAAATTCAAGTGGTTATTATTAAAGTTCCCACGCTGAGTGACACATTGAATGCCAGAGGATGACTTTAATTCACCAAGTTCTTTACGAAGGCATAACTGTGACTATAGATTTTTTCCTCTGAAAGGTACTAAGCAATAATCTGTTGCTTCTAAAATATGTTAACATTCTCTGTGAGCCTCACTTTTGGTATTTAGTCTGAATGCAAAGTAAATAACAATGTGTTGATAGCAAAATGCCCTAAATGTTACTCTGCAAGTGGTATTGCAACATTTGGCAGTTGATGGATCATTGAATAAACTTGATTTTCCTAGAATAGTTCCAGGAACTACATCTGTTGACTCAGACATTCAGTTTTCGTGGTTGAGTAACCCTATGCACGTAGGGAACATATGTTCCCACGCCTTTGGAGGCTGCACATAGTATGAAATAGCAAGACTCGTTGGAACACAGTCACAGAGCAGATTACTTTTTTGTTTCTCACTCACTGTTCTTCTCAGCCCACCCTGGCCTAGATTTTACTCTGCTGGTGGATGAAATTTTCAAGTCTCTTGGAATTTCTCTTTGTGGGTTCTTTAATGTGAGTAAAGATGACTGTTTTCATTGATTGCTTCCATTTCCTTCCTCAGTCTTTGGACATTCATTGGTGCCTCCAGACAAGCTACTGGGAAAGTATCTGATCCACTGCACATAAGCTTTTCCTTGTAGCAGCCTCAAACTCATTGGTAGAAAACACCAAATCATTCACAAAACCAGATACCTCAGATTAAATCTAATTTCTTAGGATATATATATCCAAATGGAATTTGTTCAAATATAAGTGATTAGCAAATTTTCCTATAGTCAACTCATTTAGATATAATCATTATATCAAATATGTCATAAAAGCTATGTTCTAAGTGAGATATACCTTGGAATCCGAAAGGAATATATGGCTTGTATCATTATGGCCTGAAAATAATTGCCAAGTAAGATAGAAATGCATATTCAAAACATAAAATAGTTAAATAACCAAACTGGACAAAGATTTAGCTACACAAAGTAGATGTGGGAAAAGAGCGTTAAGTGAAAGAAAGAGAGAATAAAAATAGTAGAACCTGGAATTCACCAGCTTCCCTTAGAAAGTTTCTGTTATGACAACTTTCTTGGTGTTGTTGACCTCCTGTGAGAGCAGAGGAGTAAGCATCATTTCAACTTGCTTAACCCCAATAAGGGGAGGGTGTATTTCAAACTCCTGTGGTGCTTTATATCTTACTAAACAGAATTTCTGCACAATATCTATAGAAAGCAGGGTATTGAAATAAAAATGTTCTCCTGTGTACTTTGCATTTATAAATTAGCGGGTGAAATGAGCTGTTTCTGAAATGGTTTTAGCTTCATCCCATTGATAGCAGTCTGGAGACCTTTACCAATTTTATGTGCTCAGTTGAGACCCTTAAGAATGCTTAGTGTTTATGTTCCCTAGGAGTTATGGCCTCTGGAGAGTCTGTGCTGGGTTAGCTTTATGAATGTATATTGAACAAATATATGGGGCTTCATGGTCCAAATCTTGTGCCAAAGTACTTTTTGTAGAACATGAGTCCCGTGAGGTTTTATGAAATGAAGTTTCCATGGTCAATAGCATTTTGGAAACTCTATACCGTGTCCTCTTGGAGAGGCACTGGGTATATTAGCGTCTAGCTCTTGATAGTCCTGCAGGAAGGTAACTGTTCTCATAGTTAATCCAAGCATTTCTAAATCCATTAATATCAGAACTCTCCCTTTTCCTTTTTCTTCCTTAACACCTTTAACATTCAGATCTTGAAGATCTGTGTTCTGATTATTTTAACAGTCATTTAAAAAGTTGCTCGACATCTCCGTTTCTTCAGATTCTTTAAAGATTTAAAATCCACATCTGCTGATGAATGTCTAAATGTCTGAAGGCTTTTATAGGAAGATCCTCGTCATATAGAGCTCACCTATGTCCCCCTTTTAAAAAAATTATTGAATCACCATGAGATATACAATTACAAAATTGTTCATGATTGGGTTTCAGTCATACACTGTTCCATCACCTGTTCCTTTAACCAATGTACATTTTCCACCCCCAATGTCCCCAGTTTTCCTCCCACTCCAGTCCCCCCAGCCTGCCTCTCTGGCAGTCACTTTTCCTGTTTCTCTATCTCACTTTCTCTCTCTTTCCTTCTGAGCCTTATGGTTTGCAAACCAGGTGCTGAAACGTTAACATATTTCTCCCTTTACCTGCTTTTAGCACTCAGTTCTTGTTTCAAGTGATCATTTCCAACTATTTTAAAAATATTTTCCAAACATTAAAAATTTAATGTTTTAGATTTACTCATTATTCAATCCTTTCCTGATTATAGGAAGCTTCACCACTGAATTTCCATTCAATTTTTCTGTCTTCACCATTTCTAGTTGCCTGGACTGCATCCATATTTCTGTTTGATAATGCATGTATCAAACTTTTGATATTTGTCATGAACTTAAAGATGATAATCTGCCCATTTAGTGCTTTTGTTTCTTTCATGAATTTTTTTCCTTGCAATTTTTTACATTTAAAAATAATTGGATGGTCCAGTAGTTGACTTTGGGAACATGTACTGGTACTTTGAGAGGCAGAGAGTCTCTTGCCTGCACACCTGGCTGTCTTCCCCAGGGCTCCTTGGAGGGGATGAGCTCCAGCTTCCCTCCCCACCCCAAGCAGAGCTCCCAGTGGCCAAAGACCATCAGAACCCAGCTGCAGCCATGCTGGAGGCCCCTCTCCACACATTC
The DNA here is from genome assembly GCF_027595985.1 of Sorex araneus. Classification (NCBI taxonomy): domain Eukaryota; kingdom Metazoa; phylum Chordata; class Mammalia; order Eulipotyphla; family Soricidae; genus Sorex; species Sorex araneus. Next base: position 93,304,741 of record NC_073304.1, on the reverse strand, counting down.
GGACAGGCCTCATGCATGAAGGTACCGGCAGAGGAACCCAGGTGTGTGTAATCCCATCAACGGCCAACATCCAGAGAGACTTAGAAGCAAGCTCTCAGAAGTGCGTGGCCACAAAGTATGCTTTAGCCTACTTCTCCTTCTGGGAGAAACTGGCAATCTTCTGAGAGTTTCCTGCCCACATGGGACAGCCTTGCAAGCTTCCCATGCTGTATTCATATGCAAAATCCAGTAACAAGCTGGATCTCATTTCCCTGACCCTGAAGAGCTCCCCGTGCAACATCGTTAGGAGGGCTGAGTCGAGATAGACTTCTAAGGTCTCAGGGAAAGGACAAAATGAAATGTTACTGAGCCCGCCCAAGAAATCGGTGATTAATGGGATATCATGATCGTGACTTTAAGAGTTGTGTACTAACTAGGAAGGAATCAGTATATCTACCTCTGTCAGGAAAATGTTTTCCCTCTACATTTATTGGTTATTATAAAGTACATACATCACATACCTATATCTAGAATCTTGTTTGAGGGCTATTATAAAAACTTAGAAGCAAATATAATTTTAATTTTTCTTAAAAATTAATTTTATTAATGAACATGAATTATATCTATCTACTATACATATAGTACATATAGAATATAATCTATATGTACTAGAACACATAGCATTTCCTTTAAACAGCAAGTTTGGTCTATCAGTGGGAATTATAGGGTTAGATACTTAATGTTAGCTTTGAGGATAATAAAATGTTTGACTTCTACTTAATCTTCCAGCTAGACTATGGTGTATCCCATCCATAGACCAAAGAAAAAAATTATCTGATACTTCCATTTTCTGTGGATGTCTTGCATATGTAAGGCCCTGAGTTAGATACATGCACTATGAGAAAAAAAACAGCAAAACATTAAACAGAACAATTAGCCAAAATCAAAGAAACAAGCAAACAAACATCGTGGCAACACATTCTAGTTGAATATGAAGCCCAGTTCTTTGGAAAGAGGCAGGTGATGATGATTTTTTGAGCCAGACCTGACTATGCTCAGAACTTACTCCTGGCTTCATCTTCATCTTCCATCTCTCGTACTGGTACTCAGTAGACCATATATGATACAGGTGATTGAACTTCAATCAGCTTCATGCAAAACAAAGTGCCCTGCCCAACCTAGTATCTCTCCAACCCAACAATTGAATCTTTATTAATGTACTTAATTTTGCCTAAGGAATCTGGAGACTGAATGAAAGGTGATATTTGAACTTATGTATGTTAAAGAAAATGTTTTTGCATGTAAAACATTTTAATACCATCTTTCATATGTAGTTTATATATACCACTTCTCATATATATCTCATATATATCTCATATATATGCATATATACACATATGTACATGTATATACACACATATATAAATACACACATACACATGTACATATATACACACATACACATATATACAGATGTATGTGTGTATGTGTATATGTATATATGTATATATACAAAAACCTCTTATATATATGCATGTGTGTGTATAGTTTGGGAGTTCGTCTCTGTTGGTGCTCAGTGGATATTCCTGACTTGCAATGCTTATGAATGTCACTCCTGATCTATCACTGACAAGATGCTTGTGAACAGGGTCTGTGCAGTACCAGGAATAAAACCTGTGCCTCCTGCATACAAAGCATGAGCTCTAGTACTTTGAGCTAAATATACTTATTGGGTGCTTGTTCTCTGAAAATTAGTACTTACAAATCCATTTGTATTTCAAATAGAAACATGATGATAGATACTGTCAATAAGTTCTCCAACTTTCCTACTATATTTCCTCAGCAGCAATCTTTTCTCTGAATTGTTTCAGAAAAAACTACATAAGTAAGTACCATATCAGGCTATCTGTTTCCTCAGTGGGGGAAAAAGCATGTTCTATTGGTGCAATTCATAAAATAGGCCTATTGCTTTTTCTGGCTCTGGAGAACCATCTCTTCTCAGGAGACATTGTTGACTTTCACTGGTGTAGTACATTCTACAGGCTAAGAGAGAAGACTTGCAGATTGGGTGTAATTTTATCCAAATTGAAACTAATTTTGTGAGTATATTTCAGTACTTAGGGATCATTTCTTTTTTAGAGCCCCAATGGAAAAGCTCGTTTTTCAGTAAATCCCATTCACTAGTT